>NC_092237.1:1027373-1057373 GCF_036320965.1 Panulirus ornatus
AGGCCCCGATCACACAAAATCTTTTTCACTCCATCTTTCCACCTCCAATTTGGTCTCCCACTTCTCCTCGTTCCCTCCACCTCCGACACATATATCCTCTTGGTCAATCTTTCCTCACTCATTCTCTCCATGTGCCCAAACCATTTCAAAACACCCTCTTCTGCTCTCTCAACCACGCTCTTTTTATTTCCACACATCTCTCTTACCCTTACGTTACTTACTCGATCAAACCACCTCACACCACACATTGTCCTCAAACATCTCATTTCCAGCACATCCACCCTCCTGCGCACAACTCTATCCATAGCCCATGCCTCGCAACCATACAACATTGTTGGAACCACTATTCCTTCAAACATACCCATTTATGCTTTCCGAGATAATGTTCTCGACTTCCACACATTCTTCAAGGCTCCCAGGGTTTTCGCCCCCTCTCCCACCCTATGATTCACTTCTGCTTCCATGGTTCCATCCGCTGCCAGATCCACTCCCAGATATCCAAAACACTTTACTTCCTCCAGTTTTTCTCCATTCAAACTTACCTCCCAATTGACTTGACCCTCAACCCTACTGTACCTAATAACCTTGCTCTTATTCACATTTACTCTTAACCTTCTTCTTTCACACACTTTACCAAACTCAGTCACCAGCTTCTGCAGTTTCTCACATGAATCAGCCACCAGCGCTGTATCATCAGCGAACAACGACTGACTCACTTCCCAAGCTCTCTCATCCACAACAGACTTCATACTTGCCCCTTTCCAGAACTCTTGCATTCACCTCCCTAACAACCCCATCCATAAACAAATTAAACAACCATGGAGACATCACACACCCCTGCCGCAAACCTACATTCACTGAGAACTAATCACTTTCCTCTCTTCCTACACGTACACAGGCCTTACAATCTCGATAAAAACTTTTCACTGCTTCTAACAACTTGCCTCCCGCACCATATATTCTTAATACCTTCCACAGAGCATCATTATCAACTCTATCATATGCCTTCTCCAGATCCATAAATGCTACATACAAATCCATTTGCTTTTCTAAGTATTTCTCACATACATTCTTCAAAGCAAACACCTGATCCACACATCCTCTACCACTTCTGAAACCACACTGGTCTTCCCCAATCTGATGCTCTGTACATGCCTTCACCCTCTCAATCAATACCCTCCCATATAATTTACCAGGAATACTCAACAAACTTATACCTCTGTAATTTGAGCACTCACTCTTATCCCCTTTGCCTTTGTACAATGGCACTATGCACCCATTCTGCCAATCCTCAGGCACCTCACCATGAGTCATACATACATTAAATAACCTTACCAACCAGTCAACAATACAGTCACCCCCTTTTTTAATAAATTCCACTGCAATACCATCCAAACCTGCTGCCTTGCCGGCTTTCATCTTCCGCAAAGCTTTTACTACCTCTTCTCTGTTTACCAAATCATTTTCCCTAACCCTCGCACTTTGCACACCACCTTGACCAAAACACCCTATATCTGCCACTTTATCATCAAACACATTCAACAAACCTTCAAAATACTCACTCCATCTCCTTCTCACATCACCACTACTTGTTATCACCTCCACATTTGCGCCCTTCACTGAAGTTTCCATTTGCTCCCTTGTCTTACGCACTTTATTTACCTCCTTCCAGAACATCTTTTTATTCTCCCTAAAATTTAATGATACTCTCTCACCCCAACTTTCATTTGCCCTTTTTTTCACCTCTTGCACCTTTCTCTTGACCTCCTGTCTCTTTCTTTTATACGTCTCCCACTCAATTTCATTTTTTCCCTGCAAAAATCGTCCAAAAGCCTCTCTCTTCTCTTTCACTAATACTCTTACTTCTTTATCCCACCACTCACTACCCTTTCTAATCAACCCACCTCCCACTCTTCTCATGCCACAAGCATCTTTTGCGCAATCCATCACTGATTCCCTAAATACATCCCATTCCTCCCCCACTCCCCTTACTTCCATTGTTCCCACCTTTTTCCATTCTGTACTCAGTCTCTCCTAGTACTTCCTCACACAAGTCTCCTTCCCAAGCTCACTTACTCTCACCACCCTCTTCACCCCAACATTCACTCTTCTTTTCTGGAAACCCATACAAATCTTCACCTTAGCCTCCACAAGATAATGATCAGACATCCCTCCAGTTGCACCTCTCAGCACATTAACATCCAAAAGTCTCTCTTTCGCGCGCCTGTCAATTAACACGTAATCCAATAACGTTCTCTGGCCATCTCTCCTACTTACATAAGTATACTTATGTATATCTCGCTTTTTAAACCAGGTATTCCCAATCATCAGTCCTTTTTCAGCACATAAATGTACAAGCTCTTCACCATTTCCATTTACAACACTGAACACCCCATGTATACCAATTATTCCCTCAACTGCCACATTACTCACCTTTGCATTCAAATCACCCAACACTATAACCCGGTCTCATGCATCAAAACCACTAACACACTCATTCAGCTGCTCCCAAAACACTTGCCTCTCATGATCTTTCTTCTCATGCCCAGGTTCAAGTCAATTGGGAGGTAAGTTTGAATGGAGCAAAACTGGAGGAAGTAAAGTGTTTTAGATATCTGGGAGTGGATCTGGCAGCGGATGGAACCATGGAAGCGGAAGTGGATCACAGGGTGGGGGAGGGGGCAAAAATTCTGGGAGCCTTGAAGAATGTGTGGAAGTCGAGAACATTATCTCGGAAAGCAAAAATGGGTATGTTTGAAGGAATAGTGGTTCCAACAATGTTGTATGGTTGCGAGGCGTGGACTATGGATAGAGTTGTGCGCAGGAGGATGGATGTGCTGGAAATGAGATGTTTGAGGACAATGTGTGGTGTGAGGTGGTTTGATCGAGTAAGTAACGTAAGGGTAAGAGAGATGTGTGGAAATAAAAAGAGCGTGGTTGAGAGAGCAGAAGAGGGTGTTTTGAAATGGTTTGGTCACATGGAGAGAATGAGTGAGGAAAGATTGACCAAGAGGATATATGTGTCGGAGGTGGAGGGAACGAGGAGAAGAGGAAGAACAAATTGGAGGTGGAAAGATGGAGTGAAAAAGATTTTGTGTGATCGGGGCCTGAACATGCAGGAGTGTGAAAGGAGGGCAAGGAATAGAGTGAACTGGAGCGATGTGGTATACCGGGGTTGACATGCTGTCAGTGGATTGAATCAAGGCATGTGAAGCGTCTGGGGTAAACCATGGAAAGCTGTGTAGGTATGTATATTGCATGTGTGGACGTATGTATATACATGTGTATGGGGGTGGGTTGGGCCATTTCTTTCGTCTGTTTCCTTGCGCTACCTCGCAAACGCAGGAGACAGCGACAGCAAAAAAAAAAAAAAAAAAAAAAAAAAATATATATATATATATATATATATATATATATATATATATATATATGGGTAAAACTGAAAGTTGATGGAGAGAGATGGGTGATTATTGGTGCATATGCACCTGGGCATGAGAAGAAAGATCACGAGAGGCAAGTGTTTTGGGAGCAGCTGAATGAGTGTGTTAGTGCTTTTGATGCACGAGACCGGGTTATAGTGATGGGTGATTTGAATGCAAAGGTGAGTAATGTGGCAGTTGAGGGAATAATTGGTATACATGGGGTGTTCAGTGTTGTAAATGGAAATGGTGAAGAGCTTGTACATTTATGTGCTGAAAAAGGACTGGTGATTGGGAATACCTGGTTTAAAAAGCGAGATATACATAAGTATACGTATGTAAGTAGGAGAGATGGCCAGAGAGCTTTACTGGATTACGTGTTAATTGACAGGCGCGCGAAAGAGAGACTTTTGGATGTTAATGTGTTGAGAGGTGCAACTGGAGGGATGTCTGATCATTATCTTGTGGAGGCTAAGGTGAAGATTTGTATGGGTTTTCAGAAAAGAAGAGTGAATGTTGGGGTGAAGAGGGTGGTGAGAGTAAGTGAGCTTGGGAAGGAGACTTGTGTGAGGAAGTATCAGGAGAGACTGAGTACAGAATGGAAAAAGGTGAGAACAATGGAAGTAAGGGGAGTGGGGGAGGAATGGGATGTATTTAGGGAATCAGTGATGGATTGCGCAAAAGATGCTTGTTGCATGAGAAGAGTGGGAGGTGGGTTGATTAGAAAGGGTAATGAGGGGTGGGATGAAGAAGTAAGATTATTAGTGAAAGAGAAGAGAGAGGCTTTTGGACGATTTTTGCAGGGAAAAAATGAAACTGAGTGGGAGATGTATAAAAGAAAGAGACAGGAGGTCAAGAGAAAGGTGCAAGAGGTGAAAAAGAGAGCAAATGAGAGTTGGGGTGAGAGAGTATCATTAAATTTTAGGGAGAATAAGAAGATGTTCTGGAAGGAGGTAAATAAAGTGCGTAAGACAAGGGAGCAAATGGGAACTTCAGTGAAGGGCGCAAATGGGGAGGTGATAACAAGTAGTGGTGATGTGAGAAGGAGGTGGAGTGAGTATTTTGAAGGTTTGTTGAATGTGTTTGATGATAGAGTGGCAGATATAGGGTGTTTTGGTTGAGGTGGTGTGCAAAGTGAGAGGGTTAGGGAAAATGATTTGGTAAACAGAGAAGAGGTAGTAAAAGCTTTGCGGAAGATGAAAGCCGGCAAGGCAGCAGGTTTGGATGGTATTGCAGTGGAATTTATTAAAAAAGGGGGTGACTGTATTATTGACTGGTTGGTAAGGTTATTTAATGTATGTATGACTCATGGTGAAGTGCCTGAGGATTGGTGGAATGCGTGCATAGTGCCATTGTACAAAGGCAAAGGGGATAAGAGTGAGTGCTCAACTTACAGAGGTATAAGTTTGTTGAGTATTCCTGGTAAATTATATGGGAGGGTATTGATTGAGAGGGTGAAGGCATGTACAGAGCATCAGATTGGGGAAGAGCAGTGTGGTTTCAGAAGTGGTAGAGGATGTGTGGATCAGGAGTTTGCTTTGAAGAATGTATGTGAGAAATACTTAGAAAAGCAAATGGATATGTATGTAGCATTTATGGATGTGGAGAAGGCATATGATAGAGTTGATAGAGATGCTCTGTGGAAGGTATTAAGAATATATGGTGTGGGAGGCAAGTTGTTAGAAGCAGTGAAAAGTTTTTATCGAGGATGTAAGGCATTTGTACGTGTAGGAAGAGAGGAAAGTGACTGGTTCTCAGTGAATGTAGGTTTGTGGCAGGGGTGTGTGATGTCTCCATGGTTGTTTAATTTGTTTATGGATGGGGTTGTTAGGGAGGTAAATGCAAGAGTTTTGGAAAGAGGGGCAAGTATGAAGTCTGTTGGGGATGAGAGAGCTTGGGAAGTGAGTCAGTTGTTGTTCGCTGATGATACAGCGCTGGTGGCTGATTCATGTGAGAAACTGCAGAAGCTGGTGACTGAGTTTGGTAAAGTGTGTGAAAGAAGAAAGTTAAGAGTAAATGTGAATAAGAGCAAGGTAATTAGGTACAGTAGGGTTGAGGGTCAAGTGAATTGGGAGGTAAGTTTGAATGGAGAAAAACTGGAGGAAGTAAAGTGTTTTAGATATCTGGGAGTGGATCTGGCAGCGGATGGAACCATGGAAGTGGAAGTAGATCATAGGGTAGGGGAGGGGGCGAAAATCCTGGGAGCCTTGAAGAATGTGTGGAAGTCGAGAACATTATCTCGGAAAGCAAAAATGGGTATGTTTGAAGGAATAGTGGTTCCAACAATGTTGTATGGTTGCGAGGCGTGGACTATGAATAGAGTTTTGCGCAGGAGGATGGATGTGCTGGAAATGAGATGTTTGAGGACAATGTGTGGTGTGAGGTGGTTTGATCGAGTAAGTAACGTAAGGGTAAGAGAGATGTGTGGAAATAAAAAGAGCGTGGTTGAGAGAGCAGAAGAGGGTGTTTTGAAATGGTTTGGTCACATGGAGAGAATGAGTGAGGAAAGATTGACCAAGAGGATATATGTGTCGGAGGTGGAGGGAACGAGGAGAAGAGGGAGACCTAATTGGAGGTGGAAAGATGGAGTGAAAAAGATTTTGTGTGATCGGGGCCTGAACATGCAGGAGGGTGAAAGGAGGGCAAAGAATAGAGTGAATTGGAGCGATGTGGTATACCGGGGTTGACATGCTGTCAGTGGATTGAATCAAGGCATGTGTATGGGGGTGGGTTGGGCCATTTCTTTCGTCTGTTTCCTTGCGCTACCTCGCAAACGCGGGAGACAGCGACAAAGCAAAAAAAAGCACTGAAAGGTAAGTCACCATAAAATTATTTTCATGTAGTGTATTATTTAAGCAATTCTAATTAATGAACTTACAATTAGATCTTGCTTTGAATATTTTCGAAGGCGGCGAGAAGGTGTAGGACGCAAGGATTCTGAGGCTGTCCTTGCTGTTGATTGAGAGGATCCTGCAGCATAGACACGACTCTGGGACTCACCACCAGCCAATCCAAGAAGGATCAGCCCACCATCATCCTGCAACAGATACTTAGTCTTTCTTATTGTTGGATGACTTAAACGTTAAGCATGGATTCTGCACAGACCACTAACACTAGATATATCACATATGATAGAAAAGAATTCCTGAAAGGGAGCCAATTATTTCAGTAGTCTATATTCACTATATACAAATGTAATATCTATGTTTTTCATTGTAATGATTACCAGTATCAAACCAAAACCATTACTGATACTCTTGGTTGTGTAATACTATAGTTATTCACTTCCTGCCAACTCCTAAGGCAATGGTTAATTTGAGCAAGAGGTATACTCAAGCTCAATGCCCTGTGTATGCATCTTACTATTGTATTTTGAACAGATGAAGAGGGATGCTGTGAAGTTCCCACTCTCATCACAGTTCCACAGCTTGTTATTATGCCAGACATATTTTGTTCCCCTAAATCTTCTGTTTGAGTCACTTTTACTGCTTGTGCAAGTGGATCATCATCATGGCTTAAGCTGACAGTTGCCCTTGATGTTCCATCTGATCTGTGTTCTTCATGCATATCAATGGGTTCCTGATGAATAACCACTTCCTCCTGGGCCGTCAAGAATTCAGCAGCAGTCTGATGTTCTTGGTGTTGGTGTAAGTGACTGTTCATGGAGGAAGGAATTTCAACCGAGGTCTGGACTTCTGAATCAGTGACTCCAGTTCCATGTTCAATCTTAATCTGCACCCTCTTCATTGTCCTGCTGCCATCCCCAGAAGTCTCTAGACCACCAGAACGTGCATCTTCAAGCTCCACCTCCTCACACATGGCCATCAGATCTAAAGCAGTTCCAGGTTTCTTCCTCTGACCTTGAAAAAAAAGAAAAATGAAATAAATGGAAATGGTGAAGAGCTTGTAGATTTATGTGCTGAAAAAGGACTGATGATTGGGAATACCTGGTTTAAAAAGCGAGATATACATAAGTATACTTATGTAAGTAGGAGAGATGGCCAGAGAGCGTTATTGGATTACGTGTTAATTGACAGGCGTGCGAAAGAGAGACTTTTGGATGTTAATGTGCTGAGAGGTGCAACTGGAGGGATGTCTGATCATGATCTTGTGGAGGCTAAGGTGAAGATTTGTATGGGTTTTCAGAAAAGAAGAGTGAATGTTGGGGTGAAGAGGGTGGTGAGAGTAAGTGAGCTTGAGAAGGAGACCTGTGTGAGGAAGTACCAGGAGAGACTGAGTACAGAATGGAAAAAGGTGAGAACAATGGAAGTAAGGGGAGTGGGGGAGGAATGGGATGTATTTAGGGAATCAGTGATGGATTGCGCAAAAGATGCTTGTGGCATGAGAAGAGTGGGAGGTGGGTTGATTAGAAAGGGTAGTGAGTGGTGGGATGAAGAAGTAAGAGTATTAGTGAAAGAGAAGAGAGAGGCATTTGGACGATTTTTGCAGGGAAAAAATGCAATTGAGTGGGAGATGTATAAAAGAAAGAGACAGGAGGTCAAGAGAAAGGTGCAAGAGGTGAAAAAAAGGGCAAATGAGAGTTGGGGTGAGAGAGTATCATTAAATTTTAGGGAGAATAAAAAGATGTTCTGGAAGGAGGTAAATAAAGTGCGTAAGACAAGGGAGCAAATGGGAACTTCGGTGAAGGGCGCAAGTGGGGAGGTGATAACAAGTAGTGGTGATGTGAGAAGGAGATGGAGTGAGTATTTTGAAGGTTTGTTGAATGTGTTTGATAATAGAGTGGCAGATATAGGGTGTTTTGGTCGAGGTGGTGTGCAAAGTGAGAGGGTTAGGGAAAATGATTTGGTAAACAGAGAAGAGGTAGTGAAAGCTTTGCGAAAGATGAAAGCCGGCAAGGCAGCAGGTTTGGATGGTATTGCAGTGGAATTTATTAAAAAAGGGGGTGACTGTATTGTTGACTGGTTGGTAAGGTTATTTAATGTATGTATGACTCATGGTGAGGTGCCTGAGGATTGGCGGAATGCGTGCATAGTGCCATTGTACAAAGGCAAAGGGGATAAGAGTGAGTGCTCAAATTACAGAGGTATAAGTTTGTTGAGCATTCCTGGTAAATTATATGGGTGGGTATTGATTGATTGAGAGCATCAGATTGGGGAAGAGCAGTGTGGTTTCAGAAGTGGTAGAGGATGTGTGGATCAGGTGTTTGCTTTCAAGATTGTATGTGAGAAATACTTAGAAAAGCAAATGGATTTGTATGTAGCATTTATGGATCTGGAGAAGGCATATGATAGAGTTGATAGAGATGCTCTGTGGAAGGTATTAAGAATATATGGTGTGGGAGGCAAGTTGTTAGAAGCAGTGAAAAGTTTTTATCGAGGAAGTAAGGCATGTGTACGTGTAGGAAGAGAGGAAAGTGATTGGTTCTCAGTGAATGTAGGTTTGCGGCAGGGGTGTGTGATGTCTCCATGGTTGTTTAATTTGTTTATGGATGGGGTTGTTAGGGAGGTAAATGCAAGAGTTTTGGAAAGAGGGGCAAGTATGAAGTCTGTTGGGGATGAGAGAGCTTGGGAAGTGAGTCAGTTGTTGTTCGCTGATGATACAGCGCTGGTGGCTGATTCATGTGAGAAACTGCAGAAGCTGGTGACTGAGTTTGGAAAAGTGTGTGGAAGAAGAAAGTTAAGAGTAAATGTGAATAAGAGCAAGGTTATTAGGTACAGTAGGGTTGAGGGTCAAGTCAATTGGGAGGTGAGTTTGAATGGAGAAAAACTGGAGGAAGTGAAATGTTTTAGATATCTGGGAGTGGATCTGGCAGCAGATGGAACCATGGAAGCGGAAGTGAATCATAGGGTGGGGGAGGGGGCGAAAATCCTGGGGGCCTTGAAGAATGTGTGGAAGTCGAGAACATTATCTCGGAAAGCAAAAATGGGTATGTTTGAAGGAATAGTGGTTCCAACAATGTTGTATGGTTGCGAGGCGTGGGCTATGGATAGAGTTGTGCGCAGGAGGATGGATGTGCTGGAAATGAGATGTTTGAGGACAATGTGTGGTGTGAGGTGGTTTGATCAAGTGAGTAACGTAAGGGTAAGAGAGATGTGTGGAAATAAAAAGAGCGTGGTTGAGAGAGCAGAAGAGGGTGTTTTGAAGTGGTTTGGGCACATGGAGAGGATGAGTGAGGAAAGATTGACCAAGAGGATATATGTGTCGGAGGTGGAGGGAACAAGGAGAAGAGGGAGACCAAATTGGAGGTGGAAAGATGGAGTGAAAAAGATTTTGTGTGATCGGGGCCTGAACATGCAGGAGGGTGAAAGGAGGGCAAGGAATAGAGTGAATTGGAGCGATGTGGTATGCCGGGGTTGACGTGCTGTCAGTGGATTGAAGCAGGGCATGTGAAGCGTCTGGGGTAAACCATGGAAAGCTGTGTAGGTATGTATATTTGTGTGTGTGGACGTATGTATATACATGTGTATGGGGGGGGGGGGGGGTTGGGCCATTTCTTTCGTCTGTTTCCTTGCGCTACCTCGCAAACGCGGGAGACAGCGACAAAGTATAATAAAAAAAAAATATATATATATATATATATATATATATATATATATATATATATATATATATATATATATATATATAAGAGAAAGGTGCAAGAGGTGAAAAAGAGGGCAAATGAGAGTTGGAGTGAGAGAGTATCATTAAATTTTAGGGAGAATAAAAAGATGTTCTGGAAGGAGGTAAATAAAGTGCGTAAGACAAGGGAGCAAATGGGAACTTCAGTGAAGGGCGCAAATGGGGAGGTGAAAACAAGTAGTGATGATGTGAGAAGGAGATGGAGTGAGTATTTTGAAGGTTTGTTGAATGTGTTTGATGATAGAGTGGCAGATATAGGGTGTTTTGGTCGAGGTGGTGTGCAAAGTGAGAGGGTTAGGGAAAATGATTTGGTAAACAGAGAAGAGGTAGTATAAGCTTTGCGGAAAATGAAAGCCGGCAAGGCAGCAGGTTTGGATGGTACTGCAGTGGAATTTATTAAAAAAGGGGGTGACTGTATTATTGACTGGTTGGTAAGGTTATTTAATGTATGTATGACTCATGGTGAGGTGCCTGAGGATTGGCGGAATGCGTGCATAGTGCCATTGTACAAAGGCAAAGGGGATAAGAGTGAGTGCTCAAATTACAGAGGTATAAGTTTGTTGAGTATTCCTGGTAAATTATATGGGAGGGTATTGATTGAGAGGGTGAAGGCATGTACAGAGCATCAGATTGGGGAAGAGCAGTGTGGTTTCAGAAGTGGTAGAGGATGTGTGGATCAGGTGTTTGCTTTGAAGAATGTATGTGAGAAATACTTAGAAAAGCAAATGGATTTGTATGTAGCATTTATGGATCTGGAGAAGGCATATGATAGAGTTGATATAGATGCTCTGTGGAAGGTATTAAGAATATGTGGTGTGGGAGGCAAGTTGTTAGAAGCAGTGAAAAGTTTTTATCGAGGATGTAAGGCATGTGTACGTGTAGGAAGAGAGGAAAGTGATTGGTTCTCAGTGAATGTAGGTTTGCGGCAGGGGTGTGCAATGTCTCCATGGTTGTTTAATTTGTTTATGATGGGGTTGTTAGGGAGGTAAATGCAAGAGTTTTGGAAAGAGGGGCAAGTATGAAGTCTGTTGGGGATGAGAGAGCTTGGGAAGTGAGTCAGTTGTTGTTCGCTGATGATACAGCGCTGGTGGCTGATTCATGTGAGAAACTGCAGAAGCTGGTGACTGAGTTTGGTAAAGTGTGTGAAAGAAGAAAGTTAAGAGTAAATGTGAATAAGAGCAAGGTTATTAGGTACAGTAGGGTTGAGGGTCAAGTCAATTGGGAGGTAAGTTTGAATGGAGAAAAACTGGAGGAAGTAAAGTGTTTTAGATATCTGGGAGTGGATCTGGCAGCGGATGGAACCATGGAAGCGGAAGTGGATCATAGGGTGGGGGAGGGGGCGAAAATCCTGGGAGCCTTGAAGAATGTGTGGAAGTCGAGAACATTATCTCGGAAAGCAAAAATGGGTATGTGTGAAGGAATAGTGGTTCCAACAATGTTGTATGGTTGCGAGGCGTGGGCTATGGATATAGTTGTGCGCAGGAGGATGGATGTGCTGGAAATGAGATGTTTGAGGACAATGTGTGGTGTGAGGTGGTTTGATCGAGTAAGTAACGTAAGGGTAAGAGAGATGTGTGGAAATAAAAAGAGCGTGGTTGAGAGAGCAGAAGAGGGTGTTTTGAAATGGTTTGGGCACATTGAGAGAATGAGTGAGGAAAGATTGACCAAGAGGATATATGTGTCAGAGGTGGAGGGAACGAGGAGAAGTGGGAGACCAAAGTGGAGGTGGAAAGATGGAGTGAAAAAGATTTTGTGTGATCGGGGCCTGAACATGCAGGAGGATGAAAGGAGGGCAAGGAATAGAGTGAATTGGATCGATGTGGTATACCGGGGTTGACGTGCTGTCAGTGGATTGAATCAGGGCATGTGAAGCGTCTAGGGTAAACCATGGAAAGCTGTGTAGGTATGTATATTTGCGTGTGTGGACATATGTATATACATGCGTATGGGGGTGGGTTGGGCCATTTCTTCCGTCTGTTTCCTTGCGCTACCTCGCAAACGCGGGAGACAGCGGGAAAAAAAGAGAAAAAAAAATATATATATATATATTTATATATATATATTTTAATTACTTGATTGCTGTTTCCTGCATCAACAAGGTAGCTCCAAGAAAAAAAAAAGAAGACCCATCCACTTGTATACATACATATATACATACTCATCAACATATACACAGACATATACATATATGTATACACATCTACATATTCATACTTGCTTGCCTTCATCCTTTCCTGCTGCCAACTCCTACATCAGCGAGGTAGCACCAGGAAAACAGACAAAAAAGGCCACATTCGTTCACACTCAGTCTCCAGCTATCATGTGTAATGCACTGAAACCACAGCTCCCACTCCACATCCAGGCCCAACAGACCTTTCCATGGTTTACCCCAGATGATTCACATGCCCCGGTTCAGCCCACTGACAGTATGTTGACCCAGTTATAATACATCGTTCCAATTCACTATTCCTTGCACACCTCTCACCCTCTTGTAGCATGTTCAGTTCTCAATTGCTCAAAATATTTTTCACTCCATCCTTCCACCTCCACTTTGGTCTCTCGCTTCTCCTTATTCCCTCCACCTCTGACACATATATCCTCTGTCAACCTTTCTTCACTCATTCTCTCCTTATGTCCAAACCATTTCAACACACCCTCTTCTCTCTCAACCACACTTTTTATGTCCACACATCTCTCTTACCCTCTCATTACTTACTGGATCAAACCACCTCACACCACATATTTTCCTTAAATATTTCATTTCCAACACATCCACCCTCCTCCATACAACCTTATCTATAGCCCATGCCTTGCAACCATATAATATTGTTGGGACTACTATTCCTTCTAACATACCCATTTTTGCCCTCCGAGATAATGTTCTCTCTCTCCACACATTCTCCATTGTTACCAGAACCTTTGCCCCTCCCCCACCCTATGACTCACCTCTACTTCTATGGTTCCATATGCTGTTAAGACCACTCCCAGATATCTAAAACACTTCACTTCCTCCAATTATTCTCCATTCAAACTCACAACTCAATTAACTTTTACTCTCAGTTTTTTCCTTTCACACACTTTTCCAAACTCAGTCACCAACTTCTGCAGTTTCTCACTCAAATTGGTCACCAGTGCTTTACCATCAGTGAACAACTGACTTACTTCCAGGCCCTCTCATCCCCAATGGACTGCATACTCACCCCTCCCTCCAAAACTCTTGCATTTACCTCCCTAACTACCCCATCCATAAACAAATTAAACAACCATGGGGACATCACTCACCCCAGCCAAAGACCGACCTTCAATGGGAACCAATCACTCTTCTTCCTACTTAAACACATGCCTCACATCTTTGATAAAAACTTCTCTGCTTCTAGTAGCTTACCTCCCATGCCATATACTCTTGACTTTCCACAAAGCATCTCTATCAATCCTATCTTTTGCCTTCTCTAGATCCATAAATGCTACATACAAATCCATCTGTCTTTCGAAGTATTTCTCACACACATTCTTCAAAGCAAACGCCTGATCCACACATCCTCTACCACTTCTGAAGCCACACTGCTCCTCCCCAGTTTGATGCTCTGTACATGCCTTCACCTTCTTAATAAATACCCTCCCATACAGCTTTCCAGGAATCAACAAACTTATGCCTCTTTAGTTTGAACACTCACCTTTAAACCCTTTGCCTTCAGCATGATCCATACATACAATGAATATCCTTACCAACCAATCAACAACACAGTCACCCCCCTTCTTAACAAATTTAACTGCAATACCACCCAAACCTAATGACTTACCAGATTTCATTTTCACAAGGCTTTCACCACCTATTCTCTTCACATACCATTCTCCATGATTCTCTCACTTTGCACAGCACTCTGACAAAAACACCTTACATCTGCCAATCTATCTTCAAACATATTCAACAAACCTTCAAAATACTCATTCCATCTCCTCACTTCATCACTACGTTATCACTACCTGCTGTTGCTCCCTTCACTGATGTTCCAAAACATATTTTTCTTCTCCCTAAAGTTTAATGATCCTCTCTCACCTCAACTCTCATTTACCTTCTTTTTCAAACCTTGCACCTTCCTCTTGACCTCCAGCCACTTTCTTTTATACATCTCCCAGTCATTTGCACTACTTCCCTGCAAGTATTGTCTAAATGCCTCTCTTTTCTCTTTCACTAACAACCTTTCTAACCTGCCCATCTCCCACCTTTCTCATGCCACATGCATCTTTTGTGCAAGTCATCACTGCTTCCCTAAATACATCCCATTCCTTAACCACTCCCCTAATCTCATTTTCACTCACCTTTTGCCATACCACTCTCTTCTTATTCTTCTTTTTTGGAAAACCTCTACAAACCTTTACCTTCGCTTCAACAAGATAATGATTAGACATCCCTCCCGCTGCCCCTCTCAGCACATTAACATCTAAAAGTCTCTCTTTTACTAGTTTATTAATTAACATGTAATCCAATAATGCCCTTTGACCATCCCTCATACTCCCATACAGATACTTTTGTATATCTCTCTTTTTAAACCAGGTATTCCCAATCACTAGTCTTTTTACAGCACACAACTCCACAAACTCCTCTTCACCATTTCCATTTACAACACTGAACACCCCATGTGCACCAATTATATCCTCAACTGCCACATTATTCACCTTTGCATTTAAGTCACCCATCTATACTATAACCCAGTCTCATGCATCAAAGCTGCTGACACACTCACTTAGCTGCTTCCAAAACACTTCCCTCTCATAACCTTTGTTCTCATGACCAGGTGCACAGGCACCACGAATCACCCATCTCTCAACATCCACTTTCAATTTTACCAGCATCAATCTAGAATTTACTTTCTTACACTATCACATACTCCCACAACTCCTGCTTTAGGAGTCATGCTACTCCTTCCTAAGTTTTTGTCCTCTCACCAACCCCCGAGTTTACTCCAAAGACTTTCCCAAACTACTCTTCCTCTATACCCTTGAGCTTTGTTTCACTCAGAGGCAGAACATCCAGGTTTCTTTCCTCAAATATACTACCTATCTCTCCTTTCTTCTCATCTTGGTTACATCAACACACACTCAGTCACCCCACTCTAAGCCTTTGAGGAAGATGAGTACTCCCAGCTTGATTCTTTCTTCTGTTTCCCGTTTTAAACATTTTAATACAAGGGGTTGGGGTGGGGGGGTTCTCTAGCCCCCACTCCTGCCCCCTTTAGTTGCCTTCTACGACATGCAGGGGATACATGAAAGTATTCTTTCTCCCCTATCCCCAGGAATACTCACAAACACACACACACACACACACACATATTTTGCTTTGTTGCTGTCTCCCGCGTTAGCAAAGTAGCGCAAGGAAACAGACGAAAGAATGGCCCAACCCACCCACATACATATGTATATACATACACGTCCACACACGCAAATATATATGCCTATACATCTCAATGTATACATATATATACACACACAGACATATACATATATACACATGTACATAATTCATACTGTCTGCCTTTATTCATTCACATCGCCACCCCACCACACATGAAATAACAACCCCCTCCCCCCTCATGTGCGTGAGGTAGCGCTAGGAAAAGACAACAAAGGCCACAGTCGTTCACACTCAGTCTCTAGCTGTCATGTAATAATGCACCGAAACCACAGCTCCCTTTATACATCCAGGCCCCACAGAACTTTCCATGATTTACCCCAGACGCTTCACATGCCCTGGTTCGATCCACTGACAGCATGTCGACCCCGGTATACCACATAGTTCCAATTCCCTCTACTCCTTGCATGCCTTTCACCCTCCTGCATGTTCGGGCCCCGATCACTCAAAATCACCTCCCAATTGACTTGTCCCTCAACCCTACTGTACCTAATAACCTTGCTCTTATTCACATTTACTCTCAGCTTTCTTCTTTCACACACTTTACCAAACTCAGTAGTCACCAACCTCTGCAGTTTCTCATATGAATCAGCCACCAGCGCTGTATCATCAGCGAACACCAATTGACTCACTTCCCAAGCTCTCTCATCCACAGCACACTGCATACTTGCCCCTCTTTCCAAAACTCTTGCATTCACCTCCCTAACAACCCCATCCATAAACCATGGAGACATCACACACCCCTGCCACACACCTACATTCACTGAGAACCAATCACTTTCCTCTCTTCTTACAGGTACACATGCCTTACATCCTCGATAGAAACTTTTCACTGCTTCTAACAACTTGCCTCCCACACCATATATTCGTAATACCTTCCACAGAGCATCTCTATCAACTCTATCATATGCCTTCTCCAGATCCATAAATGCTACATACAAATCCATTTGCTTCTCTAAGTATTTCTCACATACATTCTTCAAGGCAAACACCTGATCCACACATCCTCTACCACTTCTGAAACCACACTGCTCTTCACCAATCTGATGCTCTGTACATGCCTTCACCCTTTCAATCAATACCCTCCCATATAATTTCCCAGGAATACTGAACAAACTTATACCTCTGTAATTTGAGCACTCACTTTTATCCCCTTTGCCTGTGTACAATGGCACTATGCAAGCATCCCACCAATCCTCAGGCACCTCACCATGAGTCATACATACATTAAATAACCTTACCAAACAGTCAACAATACAGTCACTCCTTTTTTAATAAATTCCACTGCAATACCATCCAAACCCGCTGCCTTGCCAGCTTTCATCTTCCGCATAGCTTTTACTACCTCTTCTCTGTTTACCAAATCATTCTCCCTAACCCTCTCACTTTGCACACCACCTCAACCAAAACACCCTATATCTGCCACTCTATCATCAAACACATTCAACAAACCATCAAAATATTCACTCCATCTCCTTCTCACATCACCACTACTTGTTATCACTTCCCCATTAGCCCCCTTTACTAAAGTTCCCATTTGTTCCCTTGTCTTATGCACTTTATTTACCTCCTTCCAAAACATCTTTCCACTCACCCTAAAATTTAATGATTCTCTCTCACCCCAACTCTCATTTGCCCTCTTTTTCACCTCTTGCACCTTTCTCTTGATCACCTGCCTCTTTCTTTTATACATCTCCCACTCATTTGCATTATTTCCCTGCAAAAATCGTCCAATTGCCTCTCTCTTCTCTTTCACTAATAATCTTACTTCTTCATCCCACCACTCACTACCCTTTCTAATCTGCCCACCTCCTACTTTTCTCATGCCACAAGCATCTTTTGCGCAAGCCATCACTGCTTCCCTAAATACATGCCATTCCTCCCACACTCCCCTTACGTCCTTTCTTCTCACCTTATTCCATTCTGTACTCAGTCTCTCCTGGTACGTCCTCACACAAGTCTCCTTCCCAAGCTCACTTACTCTCACCACTCTCTTCATCCCAACATTCTCTCTTCTTTTCTGAAAACCTCTACAAATCTTCACCTTCGCCTCCACAAGATAATGATCAGACCTCCCTACAGTTGCACCTCTCAGCACATTAACATTCAAAAGTCTCTCTTTCGCGTGCCTGTCAATTAACACGTAATCCAATAACACTCTCTGGCCATCTCTCCTACTTACATACGTATACTTATGTATATCTCACTTTTTAAACCAGGTATTCCCAATCACCAGTCCTTTTTCAGCACATAAGTCTACAAGCTCTTCACCATTTCCATTTACAACACTGAACACCCCATGTACACCAATTATTCCCTCAACTGCCACATTACTCACCTTGGCATTCAAATCACCCATCACTATAACCCGGTCTCATGCATCAAAACTACTAACACACTCACTCAGCTGCTCCCAAAACACTTGCTTCTCATGATCTTTCTTCTCATGCCCAGGTACATATGCACCAATTATCACCCATCTCTCTCCATCCACTTTCAGTTTTACCCATATCAATCTAGTTTACTTTCTTACATTCTATCACATACTCCCACCACTCCTGTTTCAGGAGTAGTGCTACTCCTTCCCTTGCTCTTGTCTTCTCAGTAACCCCTGACTTTACTCCCAAGACATTCCCATACCACTCTTCCCCTTTACCCTTGAGCTTCGTTTCACTCAGAGCCAAAACATCCAGGTTCCTTTCCTCAAACATACTACCTACCTCTCCTTTTTTCTCATTTTTGTTACATCCACACACATTTAGACACCCCCAATCTGAGCCTTCGAGGAGGATGAGCACTTCCCGTGTGACTCCTTCTGTTTCCCCATTTAGAAAGTTAAAGTACAAGGAGGGGAGGGTTTCCAGCCCCCCGCTCCCATCCCCTTTAGTCGTCTTCTATGACACATGAGGAATGCATGGGAAGTACTCTTTCTCCCCTATTCCCAGGGGGATGATACAGCGCTGGTGGCTGATTCGTGTGTGAAACTGCAGAAGCTGGTGACTGAGTTTGGTAAAGTGTGTGGAAGAAGAAAGTTAAGAGTAAATGTGAATAAGAGCAAGGTTATTAGGTACAGTAGGGTTGAGGGTCAAGTCAATTGGGAGGTGAGTTTGAATGGAGAAAAACTGGAGGAAGTGAAGTGTTTTAGATATCTGGGAGTGGATCTGGCAGCGGATGGAACCATGGAAGCGGAAGTGGATCATAGGGTGGGGGAGGGGGCGAAAATTCTGGGGGCCTTGAAGAATGTGTGGAAGTCGAGAACATTATCTCGGAAAGCAAAAATGGGTATGTTTGAAGGAATAGTGGTTCCAACAATGTTGTATGGTTGCGAGGCGTGGGCTATGGATAGAGTGGTGCGCAGGAGGATGGATGTGCTGGAAATGAGATGTTTGAGGACAATGTGTGGTGTGAGGTGGTTTGATCGAGTGAGTAACGTAAGGGTAAGAGAGATGTGTGGAAATAAAAAGAGCGTGGTTGAGAGAGCAGAAGAGGGTGTTTTGAAGTGGTTTGGGCACATGGAGAGAATGAGTGAGGAAAGATTGACCAAGAGGATATATGTGTCGGAGGTGGAGGGAACGAGGAGAAGAGGGAGACCAAATTGGAGGTGGAAAGATGGAGTGAAAAAGATTTTGTGTGATCGGGGCCTGAACATGCAGGAGGGTGAAAGGAGGGCAAGGAATAGAGTGAATTGGAGCGATGTGGTATACCGGAGTTGACGTGCTGTCAGTGGATTGAATCAAGGCATGTGAAGCGTCTGGGGTAAACCATGGAAAGCTGTGTAGGTATGAATATTTACGTGTGTGGACGTATGTATATACATGTGTATGGGGGGGATTGGGCCATTTCTTTCGTCTGTTTCCTTGCGCTACCTCGCAAACGCGGGAGACAGCGACAAAGTATAATAAAAAAAAAATTATATATATATATATATATATATATATATATATATATATATATATATATATATTTTTTTTTTTGAAAACCCATACAAATCTTCACCTTAGCCTCCACAAGATAATGATCAGACATCCCTCCAGTTGCACCTCTCAGCACATTAACATCCAAAAGTCTCTCTTTCGCACGCCTGTCAATTAACACGTAATCCAATAACGCTCTCTGGCCATCTCTCCTACTTACATAAGTATACTTATGTATATCTCGCTTTTTAAACCAGGTATTCCCAATCATCAGTCCTTTTTCAGCACATAAATCTACAAGCTCTTCACCATTTCCATTTACAACACTGAACACCCCATGTATACCAATTATTCCCTCAACTGCCACATTACTCACCTTTGCATTCAAATCACCCAACACTATAACCCGGTCTCGTGCATCAAAACCACTAACACACTCATTCAGCTGCTCCCAAAACACTTGCCTCTCTTGATCTTTCTTCTCATGCCCAGGTGCATATGCACCAATAATCACCCACATGTATATACATATGTCCACACATGCAAATATACATACCTACACAGCTTTCCATGGTTTACCCCAGACGCTTCACATGCCCTGATTCAACCCACTGACAGCACGTCAACCCCGGTATACCACATCGATCCAATTACCTCTATTCCTTGCCCTCCTTTCACCCTCCTGCATGTTCAGGCCCCGATCACACAAAATCTTTTTCACTCCATCTTTCCACCTCCAATTTGGTCTCCCACTTCTCGTTCCCTCCACATCCGACACATATATCCTCTTGGTCAATCTTCCCTCACTCATTCTCTCCCTGTGCCCAAACCATTTCAAAACACCCTCTTCTGCTCTCTCAACCACGCTCTTTTTATTTCCACACATCTCTCTTACCCTTACGTTACTTACTCGATCAAACCACCTCACACCACACATTGTCCTCAAACATCTCATTTCCAGCACATCCATCCTCCCGCGCACAACTCTATCCATAGCCCACGCCTCGCAACCATACAACATTGTTGGAACCACTATTCCTTCAAACATACCCATTTTTGCTTTCCGAGATAATGTTCTCGACTTCCACACATTCTTCAAGGCTTCCAGGATTTTCGCCCCCTCCCCCACCCTATGATCCACTTCCACTTCCATGGTTCCATCCGCTGCCAGATCCACTCCCAGATATCTAAAACACTTTACTTCCTCCAGTTTTTCTCCATTCAAACTTACCTCCCAATTGACTTGACCCTCAACCCTACTGTACCTAATAACCTTGCTCTTATTCACATTTACTCTTAACTTTCTTCTTTCACACACTTTACCAAACTCAGTCACCAGCTTCTGCAGTTTCTCACATGAATCAGCCACCAGCGCTGTATCATCAGCGAACAACAACTGACTCACTTCCCAAGCTCTCTCATCCCCAACAGACTTCATACTTGCCCCTCTTTCCAAAACTCTTGCATTCATCTCCATAACAACCCCATCCATAAACAAATTAAACAACCATGGAGACATCACACACCCCTGCCGCAAACCTACATTTACTGAGAACCAATCACTTTCCTCTCTTCCTACACGTACACATGCCTTACATCCTCAATAAAAACTTTTCACTGCTTCCAACAACTTGCCTCCCACACCAAATATTCTTAATACCTTCCACAGAGCATCTCTATCAACTCTATCATATGCCTTCTCCAGATCCATAAATGCTACATACAAATCCATTTGCTTTTCTAAGTATTTCTCACATACATTCTTCAAAGCAAACACCTGATCCACACATCCTCTACCACTTCTGAAACCACACTGCTCTTCCCCAATCTGATGCTCTGTACATGCCTTCACCCTCTCAATCAATACCCTCCCATATAATTTACCAGGAATACTCAACAAACTTATACCTCTGTAATTTGAGCACTCACTCTTATCTCCTTTGCCTTTGTACAATGGCACTATGCACACATTCTGCCAATCCTCAGGCACCTCACCATGAGTCATACATACATTAAATAACCTTACCAACCAGTCAATAATACAGTCACCCCCTTTTTTAATAAATTCCACTGCAATACCATCCAAACCTGCTGCCTTGCCAGCTTTCATCTTCCGCAAAGCTTTTACTACCTCTTCTCTGTTTACCAAATCATTTTCCCTAACCCTCTCACTTTGCACACCACCTCGACCAAAACACCCTATATCTGCCACTCTATCATCAAACACATTCAACAAACCTTCAAAATACTCACTCCATCTCCTTCTCACATCACCACTACTTGTTATCACCTCCCCATTTGCGCAGGAGGATGGATGTGCTGGAAATGAGATGTTTGAGGACAGTGTGTGGTGTGAGGTGGTTTGATCGGGTAAGTAACGTAAGGGTAAGAGAGATGTGTGGAAATAAAAAGAGCGTGGTTGAGAGAGCAGAAGAGGGTGTTTTGAAATGGTTTGGGCACATGGAGAGAATGAGTGAGGAAAGATTGACCAAGAGGATATATGTGTCGGAGGTGGAGGGAACGAGGAGAAGAGGGAAACCAAATTGGAGGTGGAAAGACGGAGTGAAAAAGATTTTGTGTGATCGGGGCCTGAACATGCAGGAGGGTGAAAGGAGGGCAAGGAATAGAGTGAATTGGAGCGATGTGGTATACCGGGGTTGACGTGCAGTCAGTGGATTGAATCAGGGCATGTGAAGGCGTCTGGGGTAAACCATGGAAAGCTGTGTAGGTATGTATATTTGCGTGTGTGGACGTATGTATATGAATGTGTATGGGGGGTGGGTTGGGCCATTTCTTTCGTCTGTTTCCTTGCGCTACCTCGCAAACGCGGGAGACAGCGATAAAGCAAAATATAAAAAAATATATATATATATATATATATATATATATATATATATATATATATATATATATATATATATGTGATAGAATGTAAGAAAGTAAATTCTCGATTAATATGGGTAAAACTGAAAGTTGATGGAGAGAGATGGGTGATTATTGGTGGATATGCACCTGGGCATGAGAAGAAAGATCATGAGACAAGTGTTTTGGGAGCAGCTGAATGAGTGTGTTAGTGGTTTTTATGCACGAGACCGGGTTATAGTGATGGGTGATTTGAATGCAAAGGTGAGTAATGTGGCAGTTGAGGGAATAATTGGTATACATGGGGTGTTCAGTGTTGTACATGGAAATGGTAAAGAGCTTGTAGATTTATGTACTGAAAAAGGACTGGTGATTGGCAATACCTGGTTTAAAAAGCGAGATATACATAAGTATACGTATGTAAGTAGGAGAGATGGCCAGAGAGCGTTATTGGATTACGTGTTAATTGACAGGCGCGCGAAAGAGAGACCTTTGGATGTTAATGTGCTGAGAGGTGCAACTGGAGGGATGTCTGATCATTATCTTGTGGAGGCTAAGGTGAAGATTTGTATGGGTTTTCAGAAAAGAAGAGTGAATGTTGGGGTGAAGAGGGTGGTGAGAGTAAGTGAGCTTGGGAAGGAGACTTGTGTGAGGAAGTACCAGGAGAGACTGAGTACAGAATGGAGAAAGGTGAGAACAATGGAAGTAAGGGGAGTGGGGGAGGAATGGGATGTATTTAGGGAATCAGTGATGGATTGCGCAAAAGATGCTTGTGGCATGAGAAGAGTGGGATGTGGGTTGATTAGAAAGGGTAGTGAGTGGTGGGATGAAGAAGTAAGATTATTAGTGAAAGAGAAGAGAGAGGCATTTGGACGATTTTTGCAGGGAAAAAATGCAATTGAGTGGGAGATGTATAAAAGAAAGAGGCAGGTGATCAAGAGAAAGGTGCAAGAGGTGAAAAAGAGGGCAAATGAGAGTTGGGATGAGAGAGTATCATTAAATTTTAGGGAGAATAAAAAGATGTTCTGGAAGGAGGTAAATAAAGTGCGTAAGACAAGGAAGCAAATGGGAACTTCAGTGAAGGGCGCAAATGGGGAGGTGATAACAAGTAGTGGTGATGTGAGAAGGAGATGGAGTGAGTATTTTGAAGTTTGTTGAATGTGTTTGATGATAGAGTGGCAGATATAGGGTGTTTTGGTCGAGGTGGTGTGCAAAGTGAGAGGATTAGGGAAAATGATTTGGTAGAGAAGAGGTAGTAAAAGCTTTGCAGAAGATGAAAGCCGGCAAGGCAGCAGGTTTGGATGGTATTGCAGTGGAATTTATTAAAAAAGGGGGTGACTGTATTATTGACTGGTTGGTAAGGTTATTTAATGTATGTATGACTCATGGTGAGGTGCATGAGGATTTGCGGAATGATAGAGTGGCAGATATAGGGTGTTTTGGTCGAGTGGTGTGCAAAGTGAGAGGGTTAGGGAAAATGATTTGGTAAACAGAGAAGAGGTAGTAAAAGCTTTGCGGAAAATGAAAGCCGGCAAGGCAGCAGGTTTGGATGGTACTGCAGTGGAATTTATTAAAAAAGGGGGTGACTGTATTATTGACTGGTTGGTAAGGTTATTTAATGTATGTATGACTCATGGTGAGGTGCCTGAGGATATATATATAAAAACCGAGAATAAATTTGAATAAGAGCAAGGTTATTAGATATAGTGGGGTTGAGAGACAAGTCAATTGGGAGGTAAGTTTGAATGGAAAAAACTGGAGGAAGTGAAGTGTATTAGATATCTGGGAGTGGATTTGGCAGCGGATGGAACCATGGAAGCAGAACTGAATCATAGGGTGGGGGAGGGAGCGAAAGTTCTGGGAGCGTTGAAAAATGTGTGGAAGTCGAGAACGTTGTCTTGGAAAGCAAAAATGGGTATGTTTGAAGGAATAATGGTTCCACAATGTTATGTGGTTGCGAGGCGTGGGCTATAGATATAGTTGTGCGGAGGAGGGTGGATGTGCTGGAAATGAGATGTTTGAGGACAATATGTTGTGTGAGGTGGTTTGATCGAGTAAGCAATGAAAGGGTTAGAGAGATTATTTTTTTTTTTAATTATACTTTGTCGCTGTCTCCCGCGTTTGCGAGGTAGCGCAAGGAAACAGACGAAAGAAATGGCCCAACCCCCCCCCCATACACATGTATATACATCCGTCCACACACGCAAATATACATACCTACACAGCTTTCCATGGTTTACCCCAGACGCCCCACAAGAGAGATGTGTGGTAATAAATATGTATATGTCTGAGGATTGGCGGAATGCGTGCATAGTGCCATTGTACAAAGGCAAAGGGGATAAGAGTGAGTGCTCAAATTACAGAGGTATAAGTTTGTTGAGTATTCCTGGTAAATTATATGGGAGGGTATTGATTGAGAGGGTGAAGGCATGTACAGAGCATCAGATTGGGGAAGAGCAGTGCGGTTTCAGAAGTGGTAGAGGATGTGTGGATCAGGTGTTTGCTTTGAAGAATGTATGTGAGAAATACTTAGAAAAGCAAATGGATTTGTATGTAGCATTTATGGATCTGGAGAAGGCATATGATAGAGTTGATAGAGATGCTCTGTGGAAGGTATTAACAATATATGGTGTGGGAGGCAAGTTGTTAGAAGCAGTGAAAAGTTTTTATCGAGGATGTAAGGCATGTGTACGTGTAGGAAGAGAGGAAAGTGATTGGTTCTCAGTGAATGTAGGTTTGCGGCAGGGGTGTGTGATGTCTCCATGGTTGTTTAATTTGTTTATGGATGGGGTTGTTAGGGAGGTAAATGCAAGAGTCCTGGAAAGAGGGGCAAGTATGAAGTCTGTTGGGGATGAGAGAGCTTGGGAAGTGAGTCAGTTGTTGTTCGCTGATGATACAGCGCTGGTGGCTGATTCATGTGAGAAACTGCAGAAGCTGGTGACTGAGTTTGGTAAAGTGTGTGGAAGAAGAAAGTTAAGAGTAAATGTGAATAAGAGCAAGGTTATTAGGTACAGTAGGGGTGAGGGTCAAGTCAATTGGGAGGTGAGTTTGAATGGAGAAAAACTGGAGGAAGTGAAGTGTTTTAGATATCTGGGAGTGGATCTGTCAGCGGATGGAACCATGGAAGCAGAAGTGGATCATAGGGTGGGGGAGGGGGCGAAAATTTTGGGAGCCTTGAAAAATGTGTGGAAGTCGAGAACATTATCTCGGAAAGCAAAAATGGGTATGTTTGAAGGAATAGTGGTTCCAACAATGTTGTATGGTTGCGAGGCGTGGGCTATGGATAGAGATGTGCGCAGGAGGATGGATGTGCTGGAAATGAGATGTTTGAGGACAATGTGTGGTGTGAGGTGGTTTGATCGAGTGAGTAACGTAAGGGTAAGAGAGATGTGTGGAAATAAAAAGAGCGTGGTTGAGAGAGCAGAAGAGGGTGTTTTGAAATGGTTTGGGCACATGGAGAGAATGAGTGAGGAAAGATTGACCAAGAGGATATATGTGTCGGAGGTGGAGGGAACGAGGAGAAGAGGGAGACCAAATTGGAGGTGGAAAGATGGAGTGAAAAAGATTTTGTGTGATCGGGGCCTGAACATGCAGGAGGGTGAAAGGAGGGCAAGGAATAGAGTGAATTGGAGCGATGTGGTATACAGGGGTTGACGTGCTGTCAGTGGATTGAATCAAGGCATGTGAAGCGTCTGGGGTAAACCATGGAAAGCTGTGTAGGTATGTATATTTGCGTGTGTGGACGTATGTACATGTGTATGGGGGGGGGGGTTGGGCCATTTCTTTCGTCTGTTTCCTTGCGCTACCTCGCAAACGCGGGAGACAGCGACAAAGTATAAAAAAAAAAAAAAAAAAAAAAATGTCTGTGTGTGTATATATATGTATACGTTGAGATGTAAAAGGTATGTATATGTGCGTGTTTGTATGTGTATGTATATACATGTGGATGCGAGTGGGTTGGGCCATTCTTTTGTCTGTTTCCTTGCGCTACCTCGCTAACGCGGGAGACAGCGACAAAGTATAATAAATATAAATAATATATATTACATGAGAATGAAGGACAAATGAACTGAATGACATAGTAAATGTAGACAAAACACAAAAATTTAAAATGTTGGATGATGGCAGAGCATATTCAAGAGATTGGGCCTCAAAAGAAGTAGGTAATTATGCACAGACCCCCAAAATATGCATCATCATGTTTAAACATGTGATCCATATATTTCAATTATTTGTGAAAAATTACCATATTATATATAAAGTTTCCATGCTTTAAAGCCACAGTGAAGACTGAAATTTTCTGTTTGTGTCCAGAAGTTCCAGATATCTAGACCATCCCGAGTATCAGCGAGTCCAGACATACATTCATAGTGCATTCACACTTATGAGTACCTGGTGTGCTGCCAGGAATTCAACCATTTCAGTCTTATAACAGAATTTTTCATCAAGCTTACCTTGACTTTGATGTCCAATGTGGTCTGCCTCATCATCATCCAAATCATCCATGTCTTGGTCATCATTGTAAAAGGTCATGTCAGCTTTAGTGGTTATGTGCTGTGGCTGGCTGCCACCCGAGGCTCGTGGATCCTCTAGCCACGAATCAGCAAGTCCTACCTGACTCAGACCTGGTCAAGAGCATGGAGTAGTTAAATGACACATTTAGATACTGATGTGTTTGATCACCATGACAATGTGGTGCAACTGGTACAAGAAAATTTTATAAAAATGCCAATGCCTAGATCTTAATATTTCTGAATGCAGTAGCAAAGGTGTAAGATAAAGGTACAAATGGCGGAGGAAAAAATTAGGAGGGTAGTAAAACAATACTGTTCAAGAGAAATAAAGTTTTAAAAACAAATAAAGTCATTAACAGGCTTAAAGTAAAAGTGATCAGAACATGAGCTGGCCTTGGTTGTCCATAATAAGATTAAAGTAACTGGGGAAAAAAATTACTCCTTTCTCCTATGAATGGTTCTTCCTTTTGGCCAAACTAAGTAGGTAAATGAGCAAAAGTGAGAGTACCAATTGAAGAGGAGCAAGTCCCCTTACCACAGTTAGCAAGGAAAATGACTGGATAGAGACTGATCCTGTTAAAAGGATTAGCAAACTTGTTGGTGTGGAAATAGGTGGGTTTAAGAAGGGAAAAGAAAGTAGATTAGGTTTTTCCATTTTGAAAAGTTTAGGAGAAAAATATATATGCAGCATTTATAGATTTAGAAAAGGCATATGATAAATTGAAAAGGAAGGTACTTTAGAAATATCTGACTGCATATGATATGCATAGAGACTTTTAAATACTGTTAAGAGCTTTTGCAACAAAAGCAGGACTTGTAGGAACAAGGGAAGATGAATGATTGATTTGAAATATAAGAATTTGTGTGCCTAAGCTGTGTAATGTTACATCACCATGATTATGTAATGTTTTTATGGATGGGCCACTATGCAAGATAAAGCATGGTAAGTGATTATGGTGTAATACTTAATCAAGGAGAAACAATGGAAGTGGCCAAAGTTGTAGTATGGAGATGATGCTGTTTGCTAAATCCGAGGAAGATTTTGAGCGACTGGGGCATTAACATGCAGTAGTGTGAAAGGCGTGTACGAGGTAAAGTGAACTGGAAGGATATGGCAGTTTATGGACTGAACCAAGGCATGGGAAGCGACCAGCGGAAACCACTGAAAGAATTGTGGGGCTGGCTAGTGGTTGTGGTTGCGGTTACGCTGACATGAAGAATGGATGGAACAAGCGAATGTGGCCTTTCTTTGTCTGCCCCTGGAGCAAACTCGGGGAATCAGCGAACAAGTATGAATTTATGTATTATGAAATAGTAAGTAACATTAGAGAATCTCGCAAACTAATACAGAATGGGGCTAGCAAGATAATTTAGCAGCTCTAATGAATATTGCCCCACACTATTATACACAATATATATATATATATATATATATATATATATATATATATATATATATATAGATATATATATATATTTTTTTTTTTATTTTTATACTTTGTCGCTGTCTCCCGCGTTTGCGAGGTAGCGCAAGGAAACAGACGAAAGAAATGGCCCAACCCACCCCCTACACATGTATATACACACGTCCACACACGCAAATATACATACCTACACAGCTTTCCATGGTTTACCCCGGACGCTTCACATGCCTTGATTCAATCCACTGACAGCACGTCAACCCCTGTATACCACATCGCTCCAATTCACTCTATTCCTTGCCCTCCTTTCACCCTCCTGCATGTTCAGGCCCCGATCACACAAAATCCTTTTCACTCCATCTTTCCACCTCCAATTTGGTCTCCCTCTTCTCCTCGTTCCCTCCACCTCCGACACATATATCCTCTTGGTCAATCTTTCCTCACTCATTCTCTCCATGTGCCCAAACCATTTCAAAACACCTTCTTCTGCTCTCTCAACCACGCTCTTTTTATTTCCACACATCTCTCTTACCCTTACGTTACTTACTCGATCAAACCACCTCACACCACACATTGTCCTCAAACATCTCATTTCCAGCACATCCATCCTCCTGCGCACAACTCTATCCATAGCCCACGCCTCGCAACCATACAACATTGTTGGAACTACTATTCCTTCAAACATACCCATTTTTGCTTTCCGGGATAATGTTCTCGACTTCCACACATTTTTCAAGGCTCCCAAAATTTTCGCCCCCTCCCCCACCCTATGATCCACTTCCGCTTCCATGGTTCCATCCGCTGACAGATCCACTCCCAGATATCTAAAACACTTCACTTCCTCCAGTTTTTCTCCATTCAAACTCACCTCCCAATTGACTTGACCCTCAACCCTACTGTACCTAATAACCTTGCTCTTATTCACATTTACTCTTAACTTTCTTCTTCCACACACTTTACCAAACTCCGTCACCAGCTTCTGCAGTTTCTCACATGAATCCGCCACCAGCGCTGTATCATCAGCGAACAACAACTGACTCACTTCCCAAGCTCTCTCATCCCCAACAGGCTTCATACTTGCCCCTCTTTCCAAGACTCTTGCATTTACCTCCCTAACAACCCCATCCATAAACAAATTAAACAACCATGGAGACATCACACACCCCTGCCGCAAACCAACATTCACTGAGAACCAATCACTTTCCTCTCTTCCTACACGTACACATGCCTTACATCCTCGATAAAAACTTTTCACTGCTTCTAACAACTTGCCTCCCACACCATATATTCTTAATACCTTCCACAGAGCATCTCTATCAACTCTATCATATGCCTTCTCCAGATCCATAAATGCTACATACAAATCCATTTGCTTTTCTAAGTATTTCTCACATACATTCTTCAAAGCAAACACCTGATCCACACATCCTCTACCACTTCTGAAACCACACTGCTCTTCCCCAATCTGATGCTCTGTACATGCCTTCACCCTCTCAATCAATACTCTCCCATATAATTTACCAGGAATACTCAACAAACTTATACCTCTGTAATTTGAGCACTCACTCTTATCCCCTTTGCCTTTGTACAATGGCACTATGCACGCATTCCGCCAATCCTCAGGCACCTCACCATGAGTCATACATACATTAAATAACCTTACCAACCAGTCAACAATACAGTCACCCCCTTTTTTAATAAATTCCACTGCAATACCATCCAAACCTGCTGCCTTGCCGGCTTTCATCTTCCGCAAAGCTTTTACTACCTCTTCTCTGTTTACCAAATCATTTTCCCTAACCCTCTCACTTTGCACACCACCTCGACCCAAACATCCTATATCAGCCACTCTGTCATCAGACACATTCAACAAACCTT
>NC_092237.1:1062373-1279873 GCF_036320965.1 Panulirus ornatus
ACAGAGCATCAGATTGGGGAAGAGCAGTGCGGTTTCAGAAGTGGTAGAGGATGTGTGGATCAGGTGTTTGCTTTGAAGAATGTATGTGAGAAATACTTAGAAAAGCAAATGGATTTGTATGTAGCATTTATGGATCTGGAGAAGGCATATGATAGAGTTGATAGAGATGCTCTGTGGAAGGTATTAAGAATATATGGTGTGGGAGGCAAGTTGTTAGAAGCAGTGAAAAGTTTTTATCGAGGATGTAAGGCATGTGTACGTGTAGGAAGAGAGGAAAGTGATTGGTTCTCAGTGAATGTAGGTTTGCGCCAGGGGTGTGTGATGTCTCCATGGTTGTTTAATTTGTTTATGGATGGGGTTGTAAGGGAGGTAAATGCAAGAGTCCTGGAAAGAGGGGCAAGTATGAAGTCTGTTGGGGATGAGAGAGCTTGGGAAGTGAGTCAGTTGTTGTTCGCTGATGATACAGCGCTGGTGGCTGATTCATGTGAGAAACTGCAGAAGCTGGTGACTGAGTTTGGTAAAGTGTGTGGAAGAAGAAAGTTGAGAGTAAATGTGAATAAGAGCAAGGTTATTAGGTACAGTAGGGGTGAGGGGTCAAGTCAATTGGGAGGTGAGTTTGAATGGAGAAAAACTGGAGGAAGTGAAGTGTTTTAGATATCTGGGAGTGGATCTGTCAGCGGATGGAACCATGGAAGCGGAAGTGGATCATAGGGTGGGGGAGGGGGCGAAAATTTTGGGAGCCTTGAAAAATATGTGGAAGTCGAGAACATTATCTCGGAAAGCAAAAATGGGTATGTTTGAGGGAATAGTGGTTCCAACAATGTTGTATGGTTACGAGGCGTGGGCTATGGATAGAGATGTGCGCAGGAGGATGGATGTGCTGGAAATGAGATGTTTGAGGACAATGTGTGGTGTGAGGTGGTTTGATCGAGTAAGTAACGTAAGGGTAAGAGAGATGTGTGGAAATAAAAAGAGCGTGGTTGAGAGAGCAGAAGAGGGTGTTTTGAAATGGTTTGGGCACATGGAGAGAATGAGTGAGGAGAGATTGACCAAGAGGATATATGTGTCGGAGGTGGAGGGAACGAGGAGAAGAGGGAGACCAAATTGGAGGTGGAAAGATGGAGTGAAAAAGATTTTGTGTGATCGGGGCCTGAACATGCAGGAGGGTGAAAGGAGGGCAAGAAATAGAGTGAATTGGAGTCATGTGGTATACAGGGGTTGACGTGCTGTCAGTGGATTGAAGCAAGGCATGTGAAGCGTCTGGGGTAAACCATGAAAAGCTGTGTAGGTATGTATATTTGCGTGTGTGGACGTGTGTATGTACATGTGTATGGGGGGGGGGCCATTTCTTTCGTCTGTTTCCTTGCGCTACCTCGCTAACGCGGGAGACAGCGACAAAGTATAAAAAAAAAAAAAAAAAATATATATATATATATATATATATATATATATATATATATAAAATCTTTTTCTATTATTATACTCAGTCGCTGTCTCATGCGTTAGTGAGGTAGCGCAAGGAAACAGACGAAAGAGTGGCCCAACCCACTTAAATACACATGCATATACATACACGCCCACACATGCACATATACAAAATATACATACACAGACATATACATATATACCCATGTACATATTCATACTTGCTGCCTTCATCCATTCCCGTCACCACCCCGCCACACATGAAACAGCAACCCCTTCCCCGCGTGCGCGCGAGGTAGCGCTAGAAAAAGACAACAAAGGCTACATTCGTTCACACTCAGTCTCTACACACCCAGTCTCTAGCTGTCATGTGTAATGCACCGACACCCCAGCTGCCTTTCCACATCCAGACCCCACAAAACTTTCCAAGTTTTACCCCAGACGTTTCACATGCCCTGGTTCAATCCAGTGACAGCACGTCTACCCCGGTATACCAAATCGTACCAATTCACTCTATTCCTTGCACGCCTTTCACCCTCCTGCATGTTCAGGCCCCGATCGCTCAAAATCTTTTTCACTCCATCCCTCCACCTCCAATTTGGTCTCCCTCTTCTCCTCGTTCCCTTCACCTCTGACACATACATCCTCTTCGTCAATCTTTCTCACTCATTCTCTCCATGTGACCAAACCATTTCAAAACACCCTCTTCTGCTCTCTCAACCATATTCTTTTTATCACCACACATCTCTCTTGCCCTTTCATTACTTACTCGATCAAACCACCTCACACCACATATTGTCCAAAATAAATTTTAATTCCAACACATCCACCCTCCTCCGCACAACCCTATCTATAGCCCATGCCTCGCAATATACCCATTTATGCTCTCCGAGATAACGTTCTCGCCTTCCACACATTCTTCACGCTTCCAGACCCTTCGTTCCCTCCCCCACCCTGAGACTCGCTTCTGCTTCCATGGTTCCATCCGCTGCCAAATCCACTCCCAGATATTTAAAGCACTTCACTTCCTCCAGTTTCTCTCCATTCAAACTTACCTCCCAGTTGACTTGTCCCTCAACCCTTGAACCTAATAACCTTGCTGTTATTCACATTTACTCTCAGCTTTCTCTCACACACTTTACCAAAATCATATATATATATATATATATATATATATATATATATATATATTTTTTTTTTTTTTTTTTTTTATACCTCGTCGCTGTCTCCCGCGTTTGCGAGGTAGCGCAAGGAAACAGACGAAAGAAATGGCCCAACCCCCCCCATACACATGTACATACACACGTCCACACACGCAAATATACATACCTACACAGCTTTCCATGGTTTACCCCGGACGCTTCACATGCCCTGATTCAATCCACTGACAGCACGTCAACCCCTGTATACCACATCGCTCCAATTCACTCTATTCCTTGCCCTCCTTTCACCCTCCTGCATGTTCAGGCCCCGATCACACAAAATCCTTTTCACTCCATCTTTCCACCTCCAATTCGGTCTCTCTCTTCTCCTTGTTCCCTCCACCTCCGACACATATATCCTCTTGGTCAATCTTTCCTCACTCATTCTCTCCATGTGCCCAAACCATTTCAAAACACCCTCTTCTGCTCTCTCAACCACGCTCTTTTTATTTCCACACATCTCTCTTACCCTTACGTTACTTACTCGATCAAACCACCTCACACCACACATTGTCCTCAAACATCTCACTTCCAGCACATCCATCCTCCTGCGAACAACTCTATCCATAGCCCACGCCTCGCAACCATACAACATTGTTGGAACCACTATTCCTTCAAACATACCCATTTTTGCTTTCCGGGATTAATGTTCTCGACTTCCACACATTTTTCAAGGCTCCCAGAATTTTCGCCCCCTCCCCCACCCTATGATCCACTTTCGCTTCCATGGTTCCATCCATATATATATATATATATATATATATATATATATATATATATATTCTGAGTACAGAATGGAAAAGGTGAGAACAATGGAAGTAAGGGGAGTGGGGGAGGAATGGGATGTATTTAGGGAATCAGTGATGGATTGCGCAAAAGATGCTTGTGGCATGAGAAGAGTGGGAGGTAGGTTGATTAGAAAGGGTAGTGAGTGGTGGGATGAAGAAGTAAGAGTATTAGTGAAAGAGAAGAGAGAGGCATTTGGACGATTTTTGCAGAGAAAAAATGAAATTGAGTGGGAGACGTATAAAAGAAAGAGACAGGAGGTCAAGAGAAAGGTGCAAGAGGTGAAAAAAAGGGCAAATGAGAGTTGGGGTGAGAGAGTATCATTAAATTTTAGGGAGAATAAAAAGATGTTCTGGAAGGAGGTAAATAAAGTGCGTAAGACAAGGGAGCAAATGGGAACTTCAGTGAAGGGCGCAAATGGGGAGGTGATAACAAGTAGTGGTGATGTGAGAAGGAGATGGAGTGAGTATTTTGAAGGTTTGTTGAATGTGTTTGATGATAGAGTGGCAGATATAGGGTGTTTTGGTCGAGGTGGTGTGCAAAGTGAGAGTTAGGGAAAATGATTTGGTAAACAGAGAAGAGGTAGTAAAAGCTTTGCGGAAGATGAAAGCCGGCAAGGCAGCAGGTTTGGATGGTATTGCAGTGGAATTTATTAAAAAAGGGGGTGACTGTATTGTTGACTGGTTGGTAAGGTTATTTAATGTATGTATGACTCACGGTGAGGTGCCTGAGGATTGGCGGAATGCGTGCATAGTGCCATTGTACAAAGGCAAAGGGGATAAGAGTGAGTGCTCAAATTACAGAGGTATAAGTTTGTTGAGTATTCCTGGTAAATTATATGGGAGGGTATTGATTGAGAGGGTGAAGGCATGTACGGAGCATCAGATTGGGGAAGAGCAGTGTGGTTTCAGAAGTGGTAGAGGATGTGTGGATCAGGTGTTTGCTTTGAAGAATGTATGTGAGAAATACTTAGAAAAGCAAATGGATTTGTATGTAGCATTTATGGATCTGGAGAAGGCATATGATAGAGATGCTCTGTGGAAGGTATTAAGAATATATGGTGTGGGAGGCAAGTTGTTAGAAGCAGTGAAAAGTTTTTATCGAGGATGTAAGGCATGTGTACGCGTAGGAAGAGAGGAAAGTGATTGGTTCTCAGTGAATGTAGGTTTGCGGCAGGGGTGTGTGATGTCTCCATGGTTGTTTAATTTGTTTATGGATGGGGTTGTTAGGGAGGTGAATGCAAGAGTTTTGGAAAGAGGGGCAAGTATGAAGTCTGTTGGGGATGAGAGAGCTTGGGAAGTGAGTCAGTTGTTGTTCGCTGATGATACAGCGCTGGTGGCTGATTCATGTGAGAAACTGCAGAAGCTGGTGACTGAGTTTGGAAAAGTGTGTGGAAGAAGAAAGTTAAGAGTAAATGTAAATAAGAGCAAGGTTATTAGGTACAGTAGGGTTGAGGGTCAAGTCAATTGGGAGGTGAGTTTGAATGGAGAAAAACTGGAGGAAGTGAAGTGTTTTAGATATCTGGGAGTGGATCTGGCAGCGGATGGAACCATGGAAGCGGAAGTGGATCATAGGGTGGGGGAGGGGGCGAAAATTCTGGGAGCCTTGAAGAATGTGTGGAAGTCAAGAACATTATCTCGGAAAGCAAAAATGGGTATGTTTGAAGGAATAGTGGTTCCAACAATGTTGTATGGTTGCGAGGCGTGGGCTATGGATAGAGTTGTGCGCAGGAGGATGGATGTGCTGGAAATGAGATGTTTGAGGAAAATGTGTGGTGTGAGGTGGTTTGATCGAGTAAGTAACGTAAGGGTAAGAGAGATGTGTGGAAATAAAAAGAGCGTGGTTGAGAGAGCAGAAGAGGGTGTTTTGAAATGGTTTGGGCACATGGAGAGAATGAGTGAGGAAAGATTGACCAAGAGGATATATGTGTCGGAGGTGGAGGGAACGAGGAGAAGAGGGAGACCAAATTGGAGGTGGAAAGATGGAGTGAAAAAGATTTTGTTTGATCGGGGCCTGAAAATGCAGGAGGGTGAAAGGAGGGCAAGGAATAGAGTGAATTGGAGCGATGTGGTATACCGGGGTTGACGTGCTGTCAGTGGATTGAATCGGGGCATGTGAAGCGTCTGGGGTAAACCATGGAAAGCTGTGTAGGTATGTATATTTGCGTGTGTGGACGTATGTATATACATGTGTATGGGGGTGGGTTGGGCCATTTCTTTCGTCTGTTTCCTTGCGCTACCTCGCAAACGCGGGAGACAGCGGCAAAAAAGAAAAAAAAAAAAAAAAATATATATATACATATATATATATATATATATATATATATATATATTTTTTTTTTTTTCATACTATTCGCCATTTCCCGCGATAGCGAGGTAGCGTTAAGAACAGAGGACTAGGCCTTTGAGGGAATATCCTCACCTGGCCCCCTTCTCTGTTCCTTCTTTTGGAACATAAAAAAAAAAAAAAAAAAAAAACGAGAGGGGAGGATTTCCAGCCCCCTGCTCCCTTCCCTTTTAGTCGCCTTCTACGACACGCAGGGAATACGTGGGAAGTATTCTTTCTCCCCTATCCCCAGGGAGATATATATATATATATATATATATATATATATATATATATATATATATATATACTTAAATCATTGTGCATTAAACATCGACTGAGAAATTATAACATTTTGTTATCAATAAACTACGATAATTCTTACTTTTAAACTAAGGTGACACGTTTGTTGAAGGAATGTGCGATTAGCAATGTGAAACGCGGCCAGTAAGCTTAGGCCGGCCTGGCATCAGGCCCAACCATCAGATGCCAACAATTGCAACACAAAAGTTTTCCTACTGTGATCATGTGATAGGTAAGACTTACTTCCGTTATTAGTCTTAACATGGATAAGCAGCCTTTAACTGTCTAAGAGTGCTTTTAAGAATACATAATTACTATACATTACAGAAAAACTTGAATAGATTATACGTTCAAGTGTAAAAAGCCGTCGAACGGTAAGTATACTACCACGATCATTACACTAGCCAGATAGCAACAGACTGTAAGCCATCATTACCAGGTTCTGCTAAGTAAACAATGACCTTACTTGCCATCAAATTTTGTTGTCGGCTTTATATGTGGAAGCAAACAATTATTTTCAAACTTCCTTAAACAGGGTTTCTTTTAGTGAGGTTCTATACTACTAATGTCTTCCTCATTACTTCAATTTTCTTTTTAAACGCTTTCATGTTCAGGTAAGTCATGAATAAAGAAAAAGAGTTTTCATATCAACTAAGACTATACAGAAAAACACTTCGAAGCACATAGTCCAGGTTGTCTGCAAGTATTGCCTCTGGTCCCACTTTACGCTCATAATGTTTTCATTATTCTGTCATCATGGACGCAGAAAATAACCAACCATGGCGGCCTACCTACCATCACACAAGTTCACATCTTAGCAACTAAACCTCATCCAGTGTCTACAACATGAGAGTTGTAACAACAAGGAGGCGTGAAGGGGTGCATGATTACCATGCCTGTGGAGGGTGATGTCATCCTACCCAATGTGGCTACAAATCTAACTTTCAACTAGATGTAGATGGCTACCACAGAAATAATTAAAACGTATACATAAACTTTAATACAAATCTACAATGAGTTAGCGTACTTAATGTCAAGTAGGGCAAGTGTGGCCGGAGCAAGCATGGGAAAGGTCACCTTGTTAAAATAGCATCCATGGGACAAGTAAAATATGGTAATTAAAACTTACACCTCTGATGAAGATCAGTAACAGCACGCGAAGGAAAGACAGGGAATATAATGGCAGATCTGAGTGTATGTTTAGGGGATGTTACAACACGATGGTCAGAAGCGGACCACTCTACGGAGTGGCTAGTAACTCATGCACCCAGACACACCGACGGCAACTATGTCGTCTTCTAAGAAGCGATTTGCTCTATGGCCTACGTCTTTTCTAAAGCACCGATGTTAATTCCTTCAGCACAACGATATAATCCTTTGGTACAATGAAGAAGCCTAACAACTGACCCAAACAAGTTAGGTCAAAAGTGGGCCACCACACCTTAGGGTTGTCGCCTGGTGTTCAAGAGGTTCAAACTTTAATCTTTTTGTGAAGTATTTCGTTGGCTGGGAGTCTCCCTCCCTCCGCTTGTGGTAATGCAGGTCCAGCTGGCCGGATAACAAGATTTTCACCAAAGCCAGCAACAGATATGTATACATTACTGGTACAGGGACTCACATCATCTATAGAGCAGTCCCCCCCCCCCCCCCCCACACACACACACACACACACACACACACCGTAACTTGCACTTGATAAAGAGACTGTTGCACACAACACTGAGTTATCAAACAAACAAAAAACTCTACAAAGGAGAGAAATACCAAAGAAATCTGAAGCACTGAGGGGAGTGCGCACAGACAATAACAGATCTGTTATCCTTCAGAAACGGACAAATGTATCATGCATGATTTGTACATTGAAATTCACATCAGTAGACATGATGTCACTATTATATCAAGGGTAAATTATTATCATTATCATCACTGTTGTCTAAGCTTTTGGAGAAAGGTTAATCGCATGACATGTAAAGTGCGGGGCTGTAATATAAAAACACGAGAACATCATGTCTTTACGACTGCAAGTGAACCATTTTGAAATAGATCCAAACATACCTTAAAAAAAAGTACAACACCTTATTGTTCTAGTATCAACAACTATAAATTTATGTAATGAATGAACACTATCATAACTGTTGATATATGTTCTCTGGGGTCTGATATCAAAACCTTTGCAGCTTCTAATTCAACTAGGCTACCGCTCACAAGATGATCATGACCGCCACATTAAACCACCCGCACCTGTGATGTGAATCACCATGAGGTGTGTGTTGAGTTCACGCCTGCCATGGATATTATACTTCCTCGGGCATCTTGGAATGCAGGTACCAAAACACTCACTCTCCTCCGCACTGCTTTATCTATAACACACGACACGCATCCATACAACAATGGTGAGACTAGTATGTATACCTGCAGCCATACTCATCTTCGCCCTCCCAGATACCGACCTCTCCTTCCACACGTTCCCCAATGCTCAAAGAACCTGCGCCACCTCACTCATCCTGTGATTCATTTAAGCTTCCATTCGCTGTTAAATCCACTCCCAGGTATCTAAAAAACTTCATCCAATTTTTCACTATTCGAACTCACCCCAAATAACATGTCCCTCAATCTTGCTAAACCTGATAAACTTGCTTTTAATTCACATTTACTCTCAACTTCCTCTTTTCACATATTCTACCAAGCTTATTCAGCAACTTTGCAGTTTCTTACTCTAATTTACTACCAATGCTGAATCATCAGCGAACAACTGTCTCACTTCCCAAGCCCTCTCATCCCCCACAAACCGCATACTCGCCCCTCTCTCCAAGACTTGCATTTACCTCCTTCACCATCCCATCCATAAACAAACTGAACAGCCATAGTGACATCATGCATCACAGCCGCAGATCAAACTTCACTTGGAACCATTCACTCTTCTGTCTTCCTACTCGTACACACGCCTTACACCCTTGACATAAAATTCTCACTTGCTTGTGGCAGTTTTACTCCCACACTGTATAGTCTCCAGACCTTCCACAGGGCCTCTCCCAACCCTATTATATGCTTTTTCCAAATCCATAAGTGCCACATACAAATAGTTTCGTTTCTCTAAATACTTTTCACACACATTCTTTAAAGCAAACACCTGATCCTTACATCCTCTATCAATTCAGAATCAACACAGCTCCTCCCTAACCTGATGGTCTGTACAAGCCTTCATCCTCTCAATCACTACCCTCCCACACAACTTACCAGGTATACTAACAAATTTATGCCCTTGTAGTTTGAACACTCACCTTTATCCCCCTTGTCTTTATACAATGGCACTATACATGCATTCCGGCACCTCATGATCCATACATACATTGACAATCCTAACCAACCAATGAACAACACAGTCACCCACTTTCTTCTTAAATGCAACAGCAATACCATCCACTCCACCAACCTTCCCACATTTAATCTTGTGTAAGGCTTTCACCACCATCTCTATCAAAACATTTTACATGATTCTATCACTTCGCATACCACCTCGACTACATTTTTTCATCAACACACTCAACAGTCCTTAAAAATACTCGCTACATCTTCTCATTTCATTACTACCTATTATCTCTTTTCCGTTTGCCCCCTCTACCAACGTTCCTATTTGTTCTCATGTTTTTCGCACATTATTAACCTCCTAAACATCTCTCCCTAAACTTACTGATACTTGCTCACCCCAACACTTGCATGCTCTATCCCTCCCTCCCTCTCTCTCTCTCTCTCTCTCTCTCTCTCTCTCTCTCTCTATATATATATATATATATATATATATATATATATATATATATATATATGGATTGGTAACAGGGAATACCTGGTTTAAAACGAGAGATATACATAAGTATACGTATGTAAGTAGGAGAGATGGCCAGAGAGCGTTATTGGATTACGTGTTAATTGATAGGCGCGCGAAAGAGATACTTTTGGATGTTAATGTACTGAGAGGTGCAACTGGAGGGATGTCTGATCATTATCTTGTGGAGGCGAAGGTGAAGATTTGTAGAGGTTTTCAGAAAAGGAGAGAATGTTGGGGTGAAGAGAGTGGTGAGAGTAAGTGAGCTTGGGAAGGAGACTTGTGTGAGGAAGTACCAGGAGAGACTGAGTACAGAATGGAAAAAGGTGGGAACAAAGGACGTAAGGGGAGTGGGGGAGGAAAGGGATGTATTTAGGGAAGCAGTGACGGCTTGCGCAAAAGATGCTTGTGGCATGAGAAGCGTGGGAGGTGGGTTGATTAGAAAGGGTAGTGAGTGGTGGGATGAAGAAGTAAGATTATTAGTGAAAGAGAAGAGAGAGGCATTTGGAAGATTTTTGCAGGGAAATAATGCAAATGAGTGGGAGATGTATAAAAGAAAGAGGCAGGAGGCCAAGAGAAAGGTGCAAGAGGTGAAAAAGAGGACAAATGAGAGTTGGGGTGAGAGTATCATTAAATTCTAGGGAGAATAAAAAGATGTTTTGGAAGGAGGTAAATAAAGTGCGTAAGACAAGGGAACAAATAGGAACTTCAGTGATGGGAGCTAATGGGGAGGTGATAAAAAGTAGTGGTGATGTGAGAAGAAGATGGAGTGAGTATTTTGAAGGTTTTTTGAATGTGTTTGATGATAGAGTGGCAGATATAGGGTGTTTTAGTCGAGGTGGTGTGCAAAGTGAGAGGGTTAGGGAAAATGATTTGGTAAACAGAGAAGAGGTAATAAAAGCTTTGCGGAAGATGAAAGCCGGCAAGGCAGCAGGTTTGGATGGTATTGCAGTGGAATTTATCAAAAAAGGGGATGACTGTATTGTTGACTGGTTGGTAAGGTTATCTAATGTATGTATGATTCATGGTGAGGTGCCTGAGGATTGGCGGAATGCTTGCTTAGCGCCATTGTACAAAGGCAAAGGGGATAAGAGTGAGTGCTCAAATTACAGAGGTATAAGTTTGTTGAGTATTCCTGGTAAATTATATGGGAGGGTACTGATTGAGAGGGTGAAGGCATGTACAGAGCATCAGATTGGAGAAGAGAAGTGTGGTTTCAGAAGTGGTAGAGGATGTGTGGATCAGGTGTTTGCTTTGAAGAATGTATGTGAGAAATACTTAGAAAAGCAAATGGATTTGTATGTAGCATTTATGGATCTGGAGAAGGCATATGATAGAGTTGATAGATATGCTCTGTGGAAGGTATTAAGAATATATGATGTGAGAGGCAAGTTGTTATAAGCAGTGAAAAGTTTTTATCGAGGATGTAAGGCAGCATGTGTACGTGTAGGAAGAGAGGAAAGTGATTGGTTCTCAGTGAATGTAGGTTTGCGGCAGGGGTGTGTGATGTCTCCATGGTTGTTTAATTTGTTTATGGATGGGGTTGTTTGGGAGGTGAATGCAACAGTTTTGGAAAGAGGGGCAAGTATGCAGTATGTTGTGGATGAGAGACCTTGGGAAGTGAGTCAGTTGTTGTTCGCTGATGATACAGTGCTAGTGGCTGATTCATGTGAGAAACTGCAGAAGCTGGTGACTGAGTTTGGTAAAGTGTGTGAAAGAAGAAAGTTGAGAGTAAATGTGAATAAGAGCAAGGTTATTAGGTACAGTAGGGTTGAGGGTCAAGTCAATTGGGAGATAAGTTTGAATGAAGAAAAACTGGAGGAAGTGAAGTGTTTTAGATATTTGGGAGTGGATTTGGCAGCGGATGGAACCATGGAAGCGGAAGTGAATCATAGGGTGGGGGAGGGGGCGAAAATTCTGGGAGCCTTGAAGAATGTGTGGATGTCGGGAACATTATCTCGGAAAGCAAAAATGGGTGTTTGAAGGAATAGTGGTTCCAACAATGTTGTACGGTTGCGAGGCGTGGGCTATGGATGGAGTTGTGCGCAGGAGGGTGGATGTGCTGGAAATGAGATGTTTGAGGACAATATGTGGTGTGAGATGGGTTGATCGAGTGAGTAATGTAAGGGTAAGAGAGTTGTGTGGTAATAAAAAGAGTGTGGTTGAGAGAGCAGAAGAGGGTGTTTTGAAATGGTTTGGTCACATGGAGAGAATGACTGTGGAAAGATTGACCAAGAGGATATATGTGTCAGAGGTGGAGGGAACGAGGAGAAGTGGGAGACCAAATTGGAGGTGGAAAGATGGAGTGAAATAGATTTTGAGTGATCGGGGCCTGAACATGCAGGAGGGTGAAAGGCGTGCAAGGAATAAAGTGAATTGGAACGATGTGGTATACCGGGTTCGACGTGCTGTCAATGGACTGAACCAGGGCATGTGAAGCCTCTGGGGTAAACCATGGAAAGTTCTGTGGGACCTGGATGTGGAAAGGGTGCTGTGGTTTCGGTGCATTATTACATGACAGCTAGAGACTGAGTGTGAACGAATGGGGCCTTTGTTGTCTTTTCCTAGCGCGACCTCGCACACATGAGGGGGGAAGGGGGTTGTTATTCCATGTGTGGCGAGGTGGCGATGGGAATGAATAAAGGCAGACAGTATATATTATGTACATGTGTATATATGTATATGTCTGTGTGTGTATATATATGTATACATTGAGATGTATAGGCATGTATATTTGCTTGTGTGGACGTGTATGTATATACATGTGTATGTGGGTGGGTTGGGCCATTCTTTCGTGTTTCCCCTCGCTAACGCGGGAGACAGCGACAAAGCAAAATAAAAAATATAAAAATATATATATATGGGAATATCAAAGGGACAAATGGGGAAGTGGTTACAGGTAGTGATGAGGTGACGAGGAGGAGGAGGAGGAAGAGCGAGTATTTTCAAGGTTCAATGAATTATGCTTCATGACAGAGGATAACATGATGTAAGGTGTTTGGTTCGAGGAAGTGTGAGAAGTGAAAATCATGAAAATTGGTTTGATAAAGAAAGAAAAGGTGGTGGAAATCTTGCATAAGATAAAATGTGGCAAGGCGGCTCGAGTGGATGGACGTACAGTTGAATTTCTTATTACAGGAGTGCCTGTGCTGCTAATTTATTTACAATTTTCAATGTATGTATGGATCATGGAGAGATGCCCGAAGACTGGCGGAATGCATATATAGTGCTAATGTATACAGGCAAGGGGGACAAAGCTGTGTTGTATACAGACAAGGGGGACAAAGATGAGTGTTCGAACTACAGAGGTATAAATCTGTTGACTGTATCGGTAAGATGTACAGCAAAGACTGGTGATGGAGAGGGTTAAGGCATGAACAGAACATCGGACTAGAGGAACATTGTCGTTTCAGAAGTGGTAGAGGTTATGTAGATCAGGTGTCTGCTCGAAAGACTGTGTGAGAAATATTTAAAGAAGTATAAAGATATGAAGAGAGCATGCGATATGGCTGACAGAGATGCCCTGAGGAAGGTCTTAAGAATATATTGTGTGGGGTAAAAGCTATTTGAAGCAGTTTTTATTAACAGTGTAAGGCGTGTGCTCTCGTAGGAAGAGAGGAAGGTGTGGTTCTAATGAATGATTTGCGGTTGGGGTATGTAATGTCACCAAGACTGAAATTGGTTTATGTATTGGTGGTGATGGAAATAAATGTAAGGTCTTCGAGAGAGGGGACTGGAAAACGAGTCACTTGTTCGCTGATAACACAGCACTAGTAGATTCGAATGAACTACTACATTAGTAGGTTACTAAGTTTGGTACTGTATGTGAAAGGTAGCAGTTGAGAAAAAATGGAGAATGATGAATTATAAGAGTCCTGGGAGTGGAGATGGCAGCGAATGGAACCACGGAAGCTGAAGCGAGTCATACCGTGCCCTTTACAATATGAAACAATACGAGGGTATTCCATTTTGCTTTTCCTGTTCAAACCTCTTCCTTTTCCCTCCTACTACGTAGTAGAGAGAGAGAGAGAGAGAGAGAGAGAGAGAGAGAGAGAGAGAGAGAGAGAGAGAGAGAGAGAGAGAGAGAGAGAGATGCTATAAAGTAACAGTGTACTTTTGCGATCACAAAGTTAGCCCCTGGTATACAGATCAGTGGGATCCGCCGCTACTCAACATGACACCAGACTTAGTTTTTTCGGCCAATCGCATCTGCACTAGACTTGAAAACACACACACAGTTGTCACTTGTAAATATAAGCTATTATTAAATTAGTGTCCCTTATTGTACTGAGTACCATAAGCTCAATCCCGATAAAAGATGACTTACTAAATCACTGCTAAAAATAAATACAAAAATATACCATTAGTATATACAAATCAAATCGTGAAGGAAGAACAGGTAGTGGTACCTGGTAACCGCACTAGTAAGCTCCTCCCCGCAGACCACCAACAAAATCAAGTTTACAGAGCCAACAGTGCGCATTGGCGACTCGAACCTCATTACGATAGCACACGCTCCTAGTACCTTGTCAACTCCCAACCCTCCTTCCCGCACTTCAAACTCTCAAGCACAAAAGACTCAATGAAATTATTTTTTTTTCATTTACGCAGTTTCCATAAAAGAAAATCTATCTACCAACGTTGGAGTTCCTAGAGAAGCTCATTTTCAGTTGAGTAAATGTCTATAAATTACAGAAAAGTTGTTAACGAAGAGTAATTATTGTACATTTGGACTAAATCAAATTAATAAATAATTGCCTTAACTTATCCTGATAAAAGTGTAGAAAAGTGGAGTCTGATCGGCGACCAAACACGTAAGAGCACAACTTACAATTTGTTTCCAAATCTCACAAGACCCAGTTGATGCCTGCATCTAGTCAACAGCAGCAGCTCCTCACCTGACGTACACTACACCTAGAGCCGACGGCTGGGAGTCAACTCTACACATATCAACAAATTCGTAAACTTTGTCAGGTAAGTTGCATGTTGAGGACAATGTAGTCAAAATTCCATCCTGTATATCTTGCATCTGTTTACCCGTGTAGAAAGAAAACCTTCTAAAGCAGAATCTTTCCTAGTTTGTGATGGTTTCTCATTATGCAGTCAGGTAACGTTATCTGACACAACAGTACTGTGAACTGTATAGAAAAGCACCAGCATTATCATACGAGAAGAGAATGAATCATGGTATCACAGGCAGATTGGACGATGCGAGGCCATGATACGACTTGAAAGCCAAGTTTTGCTGGATATCACGACGCTAAGTTGTGGTAGAGTGAAAATATGACACCCACACTTGTCACAATGCTCAAGATAATAGCACTATTCATCATTATGGATAAACTTTGACAAGCTTTCTAAGATAAAAAAAAAAAAAAACTTGGAATTATCTGCCGTCACATACAAGGCCAGTAACATCATACACTGTCCAGTTAAATGTGACGTACGCTAAGAATTTCGTGCCCTGGACTCTTGATAATTGTACCTACAGAATTAAAATAATGTCTGCACCTGGAGGAACAATATAAATCGAGAATCAGGTCAAACAAATAATGCAGCACTTATTCCGTGTTAGAGAAATATTTGTATTAGTCAGCTGACTCGAAGGATAAATACCTATCACAGAAACAGTCCTTAAAAAATAATTGTTCACAATAGTTATAATGAGGATAACTTTTGCACAGGAGAGGAGGCAGTAGAGAGTAATTTGGTTGGTGTAGGGAACGTTTCTTATCATAACAGCAGACTGGTTCCTGTTATCGGAGTTGGACACACAAACACACAACAACACAACTTGGCAGACGACCGACACCAGCCCCGCCACCACTGCTAACCCCGTTACTACCCACCACCCTCTTGGCCAGCTCGGAAGACTCGGTACAAAAACAAACTCCACTTGCCCCTTAACTTTACAACAAATCATAATTAACCTGATTAAAACAGATGTGGAGGATAACGTTGCAAAATAACACTGCAACGATGTAATGGCCGTACCAATATAGGAACGAAAACTCTAAGGTAAAGGTGGTTTATCATAAAAAGGACATGTGGATGTAGGTCAGACCATGGAAATATTTTTACCCGGATTGTGAGGTGATGCAGTAGGGTTGAGGGTCAAGTCAATTGGGAGGTGAGTTTGAATGGAGAAAAACTGGAGGAAGTGAAGTGTTTTAGATATCTGGGAGTGGATCTGGCAGCGGATGGAACCATGGAAGTGGAAGTGGATCATAGGGTGGGGGAGGGGGCGAAAATTCTGGGGGCCTTGAAGAATGTGTGGAAGTCGAGAACATTATCTCGGAAAGCAAAAATGGGTATGTTTGAAGGAATAGTGGTTCCAACAATGTTGTATGGTTGCGAGGCGTGGGCTATGGATAGAGTTGTGCGCAGGAGGATGGATGTGCTGGAAATGAGATGTTTGAGGACAATGTGTGGTGTGAGGTGGTTTGATCGAGTGAGTAACGTAAGGGTAAGAGAGATGTGTGGAAATAAAAAGAGCGTGGTTGAGAGAGCAGAAGAGGGTGTTTTGAAGTGGTTTGGGCACATGGAGAGAATGAGTGAGGAAAGATTGACCAAGAGGATATATGTGTCGGAGGTGGAGGGAACGAGGAGAAGAGGGAGACCAAATTGGAGGTGGAAAGATGGAGTGAAAAAGATTTTGTGTGATCGGGGCCTGAACATGCAGGAGGGTGAAAGGAGGGCAAGGAATAGAGTGAATTGGAGCGATGTGGTATACCGGGGTTGACGTGCTGTCAGTGGATTGAATCAAGGCATGTGAAGCGTCTAGGGTAAACCATGGAAAGCTGTGTAGGTATGTATATTTGCGTGTGTGGACGTATGTATATACATGTGTATGGGGGGGGGGGGCATTTTTTTCGTCTGTTTCCTTGCGCTACCTCGCAGACGCGGGAGACAGCGACAGAGTATAAAAAAAAAATATATATATATATATACTTTTTTATACTATTCGACATTTCCCGCATTAGCGAGGTAGCGTTAAGAACAGAGGACTGGGCCTTTGAGGGAATATCCTCACCTGGACCCCTTCTCTGTTTTTTCTTTTGGAGAAAAAAAAAGGGGGGGGGGGGAGGATTTCCAGCCCCCCGCTCCCTTCCCTTTTAGTCGCCTTCTACGACACGCAGGGAATACGTGGGAAGTATTCTTTCTCCCCTATCCCCAGGGATAATATATATATATATATATATATATATATATATATATATATATATATATATATATTATTATATTTTATTATACTTTGTCGCTGTCTCCCGCGTTTGCGAGGTAGCGCAAGGAAACTGACGAAAGAAAAGGCCCAACCCCCCTCCCCCATACACATGTATATACATACGTCCACACACGCAAATATACATACCTACCCAGCTTTCCATGGTTTACCCCAGACGCTTCACATGCCTTGATTCAATCCACTGACAGCACGTCAACCCCGGTATACCACATCGCTCCAATTCACTCTATTCCTTGCCCTCCTTTCACCCTCCTGCATGTTCAGGCCCCGATCACACAAAATCTTTTTCACTCCATCTTTCCACCTCCAATTTGGTCTCCCTCTTCTCCTCGTTCCCTCCACCTCCGACACATATATCCTCTTGGTCAATCTTTCCTCACTCATTCTCTCCATGTGCCCAAACCATTTCAAAACACCCTCTTCTGCTCTCTCAACCACACTCTTTTTATTACCACACATCTCTCTTACCCTATTATTACTTACTTGATCAAACCACCTCACACCACATACTGTCCTCAAACATCTCATTTCCAGCACATCCACCCTCCTCCGCACAACTCTATCCATAGCCCACGCCTCGCAACCATACAACATTGTTGGAACCACTATTCCTTCAAACATACCCATTTTTGCTTTCCGAGATAATGCTCTCGACTTCCACACATTCTTCAAGGCTCCCTGAACTTTCGCCACCTCCCTCACCCTACGATTCACTTCCGCTTCCATGGTTCCATCCGCTGCCAAATCCACTCCCAGATATCTAAAACACCTCACTTCCTCCAGTTTTTCTCCATTCAAACTTACCTCCTAGTTGACTTGTCCCTTAACCCTACTGTACCTAATAACCTTGCTCTTATTCACATTTACTCTCAGCTTTCTTTCACACACTTTACCAAACTCAGTCACCAGCTTCTGCAGTTTCTCACACGAATCAGCCACCAGCGCTGTATCATCAGCGAACAACTGACTCACTTCCCAAGCTCTTTCATCCACAACAGACTGCATACTTGCCCCTCTTTCCAAAACTGTTGCATTCACCTCCCTATAACCCCATCCATAAACAAATTAAACAGCCATAGAGACATCACACACCCCTGCCGCAGTTACATTCACTGAGAACCAATCACTTTCCTCTCTTCCTACACGTGTATATATATATATATATATATATATATATATATATATATATATATATATATATATATATATATATATAATATATATATATATATATATATATATATATATATATATATATATATATATATATTTTTTTTTTTTTTTTTATACTTTGTCGCTGTCTCCCGCGTTTGCGAGGTAGCGCAAGGAAACAGACGAAAGAAATGCCCCCCCCCCCCCATACACATGTACATACGTCCACACACGCAAATATACATACCTACACAGCTTTCCATGGTTTACCCCAGACGCTTCACATGCCTTGATTCAATCCACTGACAGCACGTCAACCCCTGTATACCACATCGCTCCAATTCACTCTATTCCTTGCCCTCCTTTCACCCTCCTGCATGTTCAGGCCCCGATCACACAAAATCTTTTTCACTCCATCTTTCCACCTCCAATTTGGTCTCCCTCTTCTCCTCGTTCCCTCCACCTCCGACACATATATCCTCTTGGTCAATCTTTCCTCACTCATTCTCTCCATGTGCCCAAACCATTTCAAAACACCCTCTTCTGCTCTCTCAACCACGCTCTTTTTATTTCCACACATCTCTCTTACCCTTACGTTACTTACTCGATCAAACCACCTCACACCACACATTGTCCTCAAACATCTCATTTCCAGCACATCCATCCTCCTGCGCACATCTCTATCCATAGCCCACGCCTCGCAACCATACAACATTGTTGGAACCACTATTCCTTCAAACATACCCATTTTTGCTTTCCGAGATAATGTTCTCGACTTCCACACATTTTTCAAGGCTCCCAAAATTTTCGCCCCCTCCCCCACCCTATGATCCACTTCCGCTTCCATGGTTCCATCCGCTGACAGATCCACTCCCAGATATCTAAAACACTTCACTTCCTCCAGTTTTTCTCCATTCAAACTCACCTCCCAACTGACTTGACCCTCACCCCTACTGTACCTAATAACCTTGCTCTTATTCACATTTACTCTTAACTTTCTTCTTCCACACACTTTACCAAACTCAGTCACCAGCTTCTGCAGTTTCTCACATGAATCAGCCACCAGCGCTGTATCATCAGCGAACAACAACTGACTCACTTCCCAAGCTCTCTCATCCCCAATATATATATATATATATATATATATTGGAAGGGATCACAATTTTGCGCGTGATCAAGATATTCCTATAGGTCCACGGAGAAAATGAAACACGATAAGTTCCCAAGTGCACTTTCGTGTAATAATCGCATCATCAAGGGAGACTTAAGAGAGAAAATTAACAGTCAGCTGATATACATCGAAGAGACGATTCTAGGACGCCATTTGGTAAACATGCGATTGTCCAAGACAGACAAGGAGCGTTCATAAATTTATCATTTTACAAATTCTATCAACAATAAAGTTATCTAATTTGTATAGACCATCACTAAAATTAAGATTATAATTCTTTGTGTATTTAATAATAGAATATTCAATGATATTTCTCGTGGTAATAGAATTAGAGTTAATAACTGAGATGGCATTACTCCAGTCAATACAATGATCATATTTTAACGTGATTAAACAAGGCATTTGATTCTTGTCCCGTTCTTATACTATATTTATGTTGCTTAAGTCTAACAGAAAGATCCTTATCGGTCTGCCCAACATAAAATTTATCACAGTTTCCACATGGCACTTGTAGATGCATCCAGGAGAATTTTCTGTTGAATTCTTGATTAAGATATTCATTATAGTATTACTGTTGCTGAAGGCAACATTTACATTAAAGGATTTAAGCAACATGGGAAGTAAAGTAAAATTATTATTAAAAGGGAGAACTAAAAGATTCTTGGTGTCAATGGGAGGTTTGGGCTCAACTCTGTAAAATGATTTCTTGCTAACTTAAGGGATTTATCAATGAAAGATCTAGGGTACTTTAACTTAGATCCAATAGAATATATCTTCTCAAACTCATCATCAATAAACTCTGGACTGCAAATACGTAATGCCTTAAGGAACATAGATTGAAATGATAATTTAACTGTCATGTTGAGATGAGCAATAATGGATATATGAGCATACATTGGTAGGTTTTCTGTATATGCTAAACTTAAACTTGTTTCCTTGCCTATTGATCATGCAGTCTAAATATGGTAACATACCATTATTTTCATTTTCTACAGTAAATTTGATGGAAGGTACTAAATTGTTAAGTAATGGGAGGAATATTTGTAAATTTTCATTTGTTGGCCAAACACAAAGAACATCATCTACATACCTAAACCAAATTGCATTAGAAGGTAAGATATCCTTTAGTAATCTTTTTTTCAAAAAATAACATATAAAGATTACTTATTACAGGTGAAAGAGGGTTACTTATTGCCATACCAAATTTTTGAGCATAATAATCTCCATTGAATTGAAAAATACAGTCTTTTATACACAATTTTATCAGTTCACTGAAAACAGACTTTGAAACAGGTAAATGAATATCATCCAAGACATCAAATAAATATTCTAAAAGGTCATCAACTTAACAATTTAGTACCTTCCATCAAATTAACTCTAACTGTATGACCACGAGAAATATAATTGAATCTTCTATTATCAAATACACAAAAAATTATAGTCTTAATATTAGTGATGGTCTATACAAATGAAATAACTTTATTGTTGATAAAATTTGTAAAATGATAAATTTAAGAACGCTCCTTGTCTGTCTTGGACAATCGCATGTTTACCAAATGGCGTCCTAGCTTCGTCTCTTCGATGTATATCAACTGACTGTTATATTTCTCTCTTGTCTCCCTTGATGATGTGATTATTACACGAAAGTGTACTTGGGAACTTGTCGTGTTTCAATTTCCCCGTGGACTCATAGGAATATATATATATATATATATATATATATATATATATATATATATATATATATATATATATATATATATATTTTTTTTTTTTTTTTTTTTTTGCTTTGTCGCTGTCTCCCGCGTTTGCGAGGTAGCGCAAGGAAGCAGACGAAAGAAATGGCCCAACCCACCCCCATACACATGTATATACATACGTCCACACACGCAAATATACATACCTACACACCTTTCCATGGTTTACCCCAGACGCTTCACATACCTTGATTCAATCCACTGACAGCACGTCAACCCCGGTATACCACATCGCTCCAATTCACTCTATTCCTTGCCCTCCTTTCACCCTCCTGCATGTTCAGGCCCCGATCACACAAAATCTTTTTCACTCCATCTTTCCACCTCCAATTTGGTCTCCCTCTTCTCCTCGTTCCCTCCACCTCCGACACATATATTCTCTTGGTCAATCTTTCCTCACTCATTCTCTCCATGTGCCCGAACCATTTCAAAACATCCTCTTCTGCTCTCTCAACCACGCTCTTTTTATTTCCACACATCTCTCTCACCCTTACGTTACTTACTCGATCAAACCACCTCACACCACACATTGTCCTCAAACATCTCATTTCCAGCACATCCATCCTCCTGCGCACAACTCTATCCATAGTCCACGCCTCGCAACCATACAACATTGTTGGAACCACTATTCCTTCAAACATACCCATTTTTGCTTTCCGAGATAATGTTCTCGACTTCCACACATTCTTCAAGGCTCCCAGAATTTTCGCCCCCTCCCCCACCCTATGATCCACTTCCGCTTCCATGGTTCCATCCGCTGCCAGATCCACTCCCAGATATCTAAAACACTTCACTTCCTCCACTTTTTCTCCATTCAAACTCACCTCCCAATTGACTTGACCCTCAACCCTACTGTACCTAATAACCTTGCTCTTATTCACATTTACTCTTAACTTTCTTCTTTCACACACTTTACCAAACTCAGTCACCAGCTTCTGCAGTTTCTCACATGAATCAGCCACCAGTGCTGTATCATCAGCGAACAACAACTGACTCACTTCCCAAGCTCTCTCATCCCCAACAGACTTCATACTTGCCCCTCTTTCCAAAACTCTTGCATTCACCTCCCTAACAACCCCATCCATAAACAAATTAAACAACCATGGAGACATCACACACCCCTGCCGCAAACCTACATTCACTGAGAACCAATCACTTTCCTCTCTTCCTACACGTACACATGCCTTACATCCTCGATAAAAATTTTTCACTGCTTCTTTCTAACAACTTGCCTCCCACACCATATATTCTTAATACCTTCCACAGAGCATCTCTATCAACTCTATCATATGCCTTCTCCAGATCCATAAATGCTACATACAAATCCATTTGCTTTTCTAAGTATTTCTCACATACATTCTTCAAAGCAAACACCTGATCCACACATCCTCTACCACTTCTGAAACCACACTGCTCTTCCCCAATCTGATGCTCTGTACATGCCTTCACCCTCTCAATCAATATCCTCCCATATAATTTACCAGGAATACTCAACAAACTTATACCTCTGTAATTTGAGCACTCACTCTTATCCCCTTTGCCTTTGTACAATGGCACTATGCACGCATTCCGCCAATCCTCAGGCACCTCACCATGAGTCATACATACATTAAATAACCTTACCAACCAGTCAACAATACAGTCACCCCCTTTTTTAATAAATTCCACTGCAATACCATCCAAACCTGCTGCCTTGCCGGCTTTCATCTTCCGCAAAGCTTTTACTACCTCTTCTCTGTTTACCAAATCATTTTCCCTAACCCTCTCACTTTGCACACCACCTCGACCAAAACACCCTATATCTGCCACTCTATCATCAAACACATTCAACAAACCTTCAAAATACTCACTCTATCTCCTTCTCACATCACCACTACTTGTTATCACCTCCCCATTTGCGCCCTTCACTGAAGTTCCCATTTGCTCCCTTGTCTTACGCACTTTATTTACCTCCTTCCAGAACATCTTTTTATTCTCCCTAAAATTTAATGATACTCTCTCGCCCCAACTCTCATTTGCCTTTTTTTTTTTTCACCTCTTGCACCTTTCTCTTGACCTCCTGTCTCTTTCTTTTATACATCTCCCACTCAATTTCATTTTTTCCCTGCAAAAATCGTCCAAATGCCTCTCTCTTCTCTTTCACTAATACTCTTACTTCTTCATCCCACCACTCACTACCCTTTCTAATCAACCCACCTCCCACTCTTCTCATGCCAGAAGCATCTTTTGCGCAATCCATCACTGATTCCCTAAATACATCCCATTCCTCCCCAACTCCCCTTACTTCCATTGTTCTCACCTTTTTCCATTCTGTACTCAGTCTCTCCTGGTACTTCCTCACACAAGTCTCCTTCCCAAGCTCACTTACTCTCACCACCCTCTTCACCCCAACATTCACTCTTCTTTTCTGAAAACCCATACAAATCTTCACCTTAGCCTCCACAAGATAATGATCAGACATCCCTCCAGTTGCACCTCTCAGCACATTAACATCCAAAAGTCTCTCTTTCGCGCGCCTGTCAATTAACACGTAATCCAATAACGCTCTCTGGCCATCTCTCCTACTTACATAAGTATACTTATGTATATCTCGCTTTTTAAACCAGGTATTCCCAATCATCAGTCCTTTTTCAGCACATAAATCTACAAGCTCTTCACCATTTCCATTTACAACACTGAACACCCCATGTATACCAATTATTCCCTCAACTGCCACATTACTCACCTTTGCATTCAAATCACCCATCACTATAACCCGGTCTCGTGCATCAAAACCACTAACACACTCATTCAGCTGCTCCCAAAACACTTGCCTCTCATGATCTTTCTTCTCATGCCCAGGTGCATATGCACCAATAATCACCCATCTCTCTCCATCAACTTTCAGTTTTACCCATATTAATCGAGAATTTACTTTCTTACATTCTATCACATACTCCCACAACTCCTGTTTCAGGAGTATTGCTACTCCTTCCCTTGCTCTTGTCTTCTCACTAACCCCTGACTTATACTCCCAAGACATTCCCAAACCACTCTTCCCCTTTACCCTTGAGCTTCGTTTCACTCAGAGCCAAAACATCCAGGTTCCTTTCCTCAAACATACTACCTATCTCTCCTTTTTTCACATCTTGGTTATATATATATATATATATATATATATATATATATATATATATATATATATATATATATATATATATATATGCCACATTACTCACCTTTGCATTCAAATCACCCATCACTATAACCCGGTCTCGTGCATCAAAACCGCTAACACACTCATTCAGCTGCTCCCAAAACACTTGCCTCTCCTGATCTTTCTTCTCATGCCCAGGTGCATATGCACCAATAATCACCCACCTCTCTCCATCAACTTTCAATTTTACCCATATTAATCGAGAATTTACTTTCTTACATTCTATCACATACTCCCACAACTCCTGTTTCAGGAGTATTGCTACTCCTTCCCTTGCTCTTGTCCTCTCACTAACCCCTGACTTCACTCCCCAGACATTTCCAAACCACTCTTCCCCTTTACCCTTGAGTTTCGTTTCACTCAGAGCCAAAACATCCAGGTTCCTTTCCTCAAACATACTACCTATCTCTCCTTTTTTCACATCTTGGTTACATCCACACACATTTAGGCACCCCACTCTGAGCCTTCGAGGAGGATGATCACTCCCCGTGTGACTCCTTCTTCTGTTTCCCATTTTAGAAAGTTAATACAAGGAGGGGAGGATTTCCGGCCCCCCGCTCCCGTCCCCTCTAGTCGCTTTCTACGACACGCGAGGAATACGTGGGAAGTATTCTTTCACCCCTATCCCCAGGGATAATATACATATATATATACATATACACACACACACACATACACACACATACGCACATACACACACACACACACACATACATATATATACATATGAAAAATGTAAGAAACAATTTAGAAAACAAACTTTTAGCTTGAAATGAATGAAAAAAAATGAATGTCACATAATGGTTCAACCTCTGGCTATGGAAAAGGAAATGTACAATTTATTCACACAAACGTCAATAGCAGTTCTCAACAATTTCACCACTGTATCAATAAGCTTCAATGACTAAGCTACATTTTTCTCCAGCTTCACTATTTTCTTGTCAAAAACACCATGCATGAAAACTATCACTCCAGTAACACAACTATAAACATTTACTTCCCCTTTAAAAGTAATGTGGCAGTTGAGGGAATAATTGGTATGCATGGGGTGTTCAGTGTTGTAAATGGAAATGGTGAAGAGCTTGTAGATTTATGTGCTGAAAAAGGACTGATGATTGGGAATACCTGGTTTAAAAAGCGAGATATACATAAGTATACTTATGTAAGTAGGAGAGATGGCCAGAGAGCGTTATTGGATTACGTGTTAATTGACAGGCGTGCGAAAGAGAGACTTGGATGTTAATGTGCTGAGAGGTGCAACTGGAGGGATGTCTGATCATTATCTTGTGGAGGCTAAGGTGAAGATTAGTATGGGTTTTCAGAAAAGAGGAGTGAATGTTGGGGTGAAGAAGGTGGTGAGAGTAAGTGAGCTTGGGAAGGAGACCTGTGTGGGGAAGTACCAGGAGAGACTGTGTACAGAATGGAAAAAGGTGAGAACAATGGAAGTAAGGGGAGTGGGGGAGGAATGGGATGTATTTAGGGAATCAGTGATGGATTGCGCAAAAGATGCTTGTGGCATGAGAAGAGTGGGAGGTGGGCTGTTTAGAAAGGGTAGTGAGTGGTGGGATGAAGAAGTAAGAGTATTAGTGAAAGAGAAGAGAGAGGCATTTGGACGATTTTTGCAGGGAAAAAATGCAATTGAGTGGGAGAAGTATAAAAAAAAGAGACAGGAGGTCAAGAGAAAGGTGCAAGAGGTGAAAAAAAGGGCAAATGAGAGTTGGGGTGAGAGACTATCAGTAAATTTTAGGGAGAATAAAAAGATGTTCTGGAAGGAGGTAAATAGGGTGCGTAAGACAAGGGAGCAAATGGGAACTTCAGTGAAGGGCGTAAATGGGGAGGTGATAACAAGTAGTGGTGATGTGAGAAGGAGATGGAATGAGTATTTTGAAGGTTTGTTGAATGTGTCTGATGACAGAGTGGCAGATATAGGGTGTTTGGGTCGAGGTGGTGTGCAAAGTGAGAGGGTTAGGGAAAATGATTTGGTAAACAGAGAAGAGGTAGTAAAAGCTTTGCGGAAGATGAAAGCCGGCAAGGCAGCAGGTTTGGATGGTATTGCAGTGGAATTTATTAAAAAAGGGGGTGACTGTATTGTTGACTGGTTGGTAAGGTTATTTAATGTATGTATGACTCATGGTGAGGTGCCTGAGGATTGGCGGAATGCGTGCATAGTGCCATTGTACAAAGGCAAAGGGGATAAGAGTGAGTGCTCAAATTACAGAGGTATAAGTTTGTTGAGTATTCCTGGTAAATTATATGGGAGGGTATTGATTGAGAGGGTGAAGGCATGTACAGAGCATCAGATTGGGGAAGAGCAGTGCGGTTTCAGAAGTGGTAGAGGATGTGTGGATCAGGTGTTTGCTTTGAAGAATGTATGTGAGAAATACTTAGAAAAGCAAATGGATTTGTATGTAGCATTTATGGATCTGGAGAAGGCATATGATAGAGTTGATAGAGATGCTCTGTGGAAGGTATTAAGAATATATGGTGTGGGAGGCAAGTTGTTAGAAGCAGTGAAAAGTTTTTATCGAGGATGTAAGGCATGTGTACGTGTAGGAAGAGAGGAAAGTGATTGGTTCTCAGTGAATGTAGGTTTGCGGCAGGGGTGTGTGATGTCTCCATGGTTGTTTAATTTGTTTATGGATGGGGTTGTTAGGGAGGTAAATGCAAGAGTCCTGGAAAGAGGGGCAAGTATGAAGTCTGTTGGGGATGAGAGAGCTTGGGAAGTGAGTCAGTTGTTGTTCGCTGATGATACAGCGCTGGTGGCTGATTCATGTGAGAAACTGCAGAAGCTGGTGACTGAGTTTGGTAAAGTGTGTGGAAGAAGAAAGTTAAGAGTAAATGTGAATAAGAGCAAGGTTATTAGGTACAGTAGGGTTGAGGGTCAAGTCAATTGGGAGGTGAGTTTGAATGGAGAAAAACTGGAGGAAGTGAAGTGTTTTAGATATCTGGGAGTGGATCTGTCAGCGGATGGAACCATGGAAGCGGAAGTGGATCATAGGGTGGGGGAGGGGGCGAAAATTTTGGGAGCCTTGAAAAATGTGTGGAAGTCGAGAACATTATCTCGGAAAGCAAAAATGGGTATGTTTGAAGGAATAGTGGTTCCAACAATGTTGTATGGTTGCGAGGCGTGGGCTATGGATAGAGTTGTGCGCAGGAGGATGGATGTGCTGGAAATGAGATGTTTGAGGACAATGTGCGGTGTGAGGTGGTTTGATCGAGTAAGTAACGTAAGGGTAAGAGAGATGTGTGGAAATAAAAAGAGCGTGGTTGAGAGAGCAGAAGAGGGTGTTTTGAAATGGTTTGGGCACATGGAGAGAATGAGTGAGGAAAGATTGACCAAGAGGATATATGTGTCGGAGGTGGGGGGAACGAGGAGAAGAGGGAGACCAAATTGGAGGTGGAAAGATGGAGTGAAAAAGATTTTGTGTGATCGGGGCCTGAACATGCAGGAGGGTGTAAGGAGGGCAAGGAATAGAGTGAATTGGAGCGATGTGGTATACAGGGGTTGACGTGCTGTCAGTGGAGTAAATCAAGGCATGTGAAGCGTCTGGGGTAAACCATGGAAAGCTGTGTAGGATGTATATTTGCGTGTGTGGACGTGTGTATGTACATGTGTATGGGGGGGGGGGGTTGGGCCATTTCTTTCGTCTGTTTCCTTGCGCTACCTCGCAAACGCGGGAGACAGCGACAAAGTATAAAAAAAAAAAAAAAAAAAAAATATATATATATATATTTATTAAATAATCGCTGTTTCCCGCGTCAGCGAGGTAGCGCCAGCAAACAGACGAAGAATTACACGGAAGTGCACTTGGGAACTTATCGTGTTTCATTCTCCCCGTGGACTCAGGAATATATATATATATATATATATATATATATATATATATATATATATATATATATATATATATATATATATATGTATATATATATATATATTAACCCTGGGGATAGGGGATTAAGAATACTTCCCACGTATTCCCAGCGTGTCGTAGAAGGCGACTAAAAGGGGAGGGAGCGGGGGGGCTGGAAATCCTCCCCTCTCGTTTTTTTTTTTTTTTTTTTAAATTTTCCAAAAGAGGGAACAGAGGGGGCCAGTTGAGGATATTCCAAAAAGGGCCCAGTCCTCTGTTCTTAGCGCTACCTCGCTAACGCGGGAAATGGCGAATGGTTTAAAAGAAAAGAAAATATATATATATATATATATATATATATATATATATATATATATATATATAATTATTATTATTATAATCGCCGCTTCCCGCGTCAGCGAGGTAGCGCCACGAAACACACATGCACATATACATAACATATACAACAGACATATATACACATGTAGACATTCATACTTGTTTGCTAATCCTTCGAACACTTTACTTCACGACAATACAAATTTTAAAAAAGATCTAACCATTAAAACGGTACATGTCAAGCACGACGATACGATCTAAGTATTTGCACGAAAAATGAAACATCCGTGTTTGCTGTTTTCCTCGTGGATATCAGCGACTATCCTGGTATATTGAAAATCCTAATGACGGTGGGAAAGATGGAGAGCCCTTAGCGTCAGTGTAGGGAGCAACAGCCAATACCGCACGATTCTCATGGAACACGAAAATAATGTTCCCTCTAGCACCACGGAATGACGTAATGGATCACGACGCTCTATTAGAAAGGGAGCGGCAGGCAGGACCGACCCAGCGTGTCCGGTGCTCGGTAGGGAATGGAGGCTACCAACTTAATACACTCATTTATTGGTTATCTGGGTTTGCGATGTGCTTCACGGCCTGGTCTAGCTGGCCAAGAGCTGTCCTCCCGTGGGTGGGTCTGGTGCTACACAAAGTTAAGACCACCAACACCAACGACTAAGCCAAGTTGAGCAATGTGGAGAGCCAGGTACGGCTGGAGCAGAGGGTCCGGGTCCCCCCCCCCCCCACCACCAGCCAGGCCCTTTGTGACCCCAATAACTCTTTTGCGCTACCGCTCACACGATGAGCATGGGATGCACAAATTTGCCGGGGTTCGGCACAAGTCAATCAGCCAGCATCACACATTTAAGACTAAGATTCTCGATATTTATGAAATATTTTTGGGGGGATTTGGGGGGAGGTAAAGGAATACTGACAATTACGGAGGTAGTGCAGATAAGTTGCCAATCTCTGGTCGCAACTCTCGCACATAAAATCATGTAGAAGAATAATTCAGTCCAGCCGCTGGTGTCTGACAGTCACAAGAGGAGGGTGGGGGTAGAGGGAAGGAAGTGGAGGCGTGTGACCTGGGGAATAACCAGCACGTATCCACTGCCTATAGTGGAAGTGGAACTCAATACCCAGACTCTTCCTCCTCCCATATTATCAAACTTATTCCTAAAAAAAGAAATTTTTATGACAGTCCGAGTAGTAAGTAGAACTGACTCAAGTTCGCCTGCTCTAAGTCACGTGTGTGTGTGTGTGTGTGTGTGTGTGTGTGTGTGTGTGTGTGTGTGTGTGTGTGTGTATTAATAGTTCTTCATTCATGAGGGAGAGGGAGGTGTACACAAGATCTCCATCTCATAATTCATCAAACTTCCTCACCTTGACGTCGTCACCCTCTTGACCTGCTCCACTAGCCTAACGTTAACTGTTTTACTGCAACAACCTTATTTACGTCCTATGATTCGTTCCTCTCCTCACCTTGACTGTCCTCTCCTCACCTTGACTGTCCTCTCCACACCTTGACTGTCCTCTCCTCACCTTGACTGTCCTCTCCACACCTTGACTGTCCTCTCCACACCTTGACTGTCCTCTCCTCAGCCTGACTGTCCTCTCCTCACCTTGACTGTCCTCTCCTCAGCCTGACTGTCCTCTCCACACCTTGACTGTCCTCTCCTCACCTTGACTGTCCTCTCCTCAGCCTGACTGTCCTCTCCACACCTTGACTGTCCTCTCCTCACCTTGACTGTCCTCTCATCACCCTGACTGTCCTCTCCACACCTTGACTGTCCTCTCCTCAGCCTGACTGTCCTCTCCTCACCTTGATTGTCCTCTCCACACCTTGACTGTCCTCTCCTCAGCCTGACTGTCCTCTCCTCACCTTGACTGTCCTCTCCTCAGCCTGACTGTCCTCTCCACACCTTGACTGTCCTCTCCTCAGCCTGACTGTCCTCTCCTCACCTTGACTGTCCTCTCATCACCCTGACTGTCCTCTCCACACCTTGACTGTCCTCTCCTCAGCCTGACTGTCCTCTCCTCACCTTGACTGTCCTCTCCACACCTTGACTGTCCTCTCCTCACCTTGATTGTCCTCTCCACACCTTGACTGTCCTCTCCTCAGCCTGACTGTCCTCTCCTCACCTTGACTGTCCTCTCCACACCTTGACTGTCCTCTCATCACCCTGACTGTCCTCTCCTCACCTTGATTGTCCTCTCCACACCTTGACTGTCCTCTCATCAGCCTGACTGTCCTCTCCTCACCTTGACTGTCCTCTCCACACCTTGACTGTCCTCTCATCACCCTGACTGTACTCTCCTCACCTTGACTGTCCTCTCCACACCTTGACTGTCCTCTCCTCACCCTGACTGTCCTCTCCTCACCTTGACTGTCCTCTCCTCAGCCTGACTGTCCTCTCCACACCTTGACTGTCCTCTCCTCAGCCTGACTGTCCTCTCCACACCTTGACTGTCCTCTCATCACCCTGACTGTCCTCTCCTCACCTTGACTGTCTCTCCTCACCTGACTGTCTCCCACCTTGACTGTCCTATGCTCTCCCACCTTGACTGTCCTCTCCCACCTGACTGTCCTCCACCTGACTGTCCTCTCTCACACACCTTGACTGTCCTCTCATCACCCTGACTGTCCTCATCCTCACCTTGACTGTCCTCTCCTCAGCCTGACTGTCCTCTCCACACCTTGACTGTCTCTCCACCTGACTGTCCTCTCTCAGCCTGACTGTCCTCTCCACACCTTGACTGTCCTCTCCTCACCCTGACTGTCCTCTCCTCACCTTGACTGTCCTCTCCTCAGCCTGACTGTCCTCTCCTCACCTTGACTGTCCTCTCCACACCTGACTGTCCTCTCCTCAGCCTGACTGTCCTCTCCTCACCTTGACTGTCCTCTCCACACCTTGACTGTCCTCTCTCACCCTGACTGTCCTCACCTGACTGTCCTCTCATCACCCTGACTCTCCTCTCCTCACCTGACTGTCCTCTCCTCAGCCCTGACTGTCTCTCACCTGCTCTCCTCACCCTGACTGTCCTCTCTCATCACCCTGACTCTCCTCTCATCACCCTGACTGTCCTCTCCTCACCCTGACTGTCCTCTCCTCACCCTGACTGTCCTCTCCTCACCCTGATTGTCCTCTCCTCACCCTGATTGTCCTCTCCTCACCCTGACTGTCCTCTCCTCACCCTGATTGTCCTCTCCTCACCCTGACTGTCCTCTCCACACCCTGACTGTCCTCTCCTCACCCTGATTGTCCTCTCCTCACCCTGACTGTCCTCTCCTCACCCTGACTGTCCTCTCCTCACCCTGATTGTCCTCTCCTCACCCTGACTGTCCTCTCCTCACCCTGACTGTCCTCTCCTCACCCTGACTGTCCTCTCCTCACCCTGATTGTCCTCTCCTCACCCTGACTGTCCTCTCCTCACCCTGATTGTCCTCTCCTCACCCTGACTGTCCTCTCCTCACCTTGACTGTCCTCTCCTCACCCTGACTGTCCTCTCCTCACCCTGACTGTCCTCTCCTCACCCTGATTGTCCTCTCCTCACCCTGATTGTCCTCCCATCACCCTGACTGTCCTCTCATCACCCTGACTGTCCTCTCCTCACCCTGACTGTCCTCTCCTCACCCTGACTGTCCTCTCCTCACCCTGATTGTCCTCTCCTCACCCTGACTGTCCTCTCATCACCCTGACTGTCCTCTCATCACCCTGACTGTCCTCTCCTCACCCTGATTGTCCTCTCCTCACCCTGACTGTCCTCTCCTCACCCTGACTGTCCTCTCCTCACCCTGACTCTTTCTGTTAACGTGAAACACTTAACATGTTCTCGTAAGGACGACTCACAGTTGAAGGTTGTGATAAGGTCTCTTCCGCAGTCTAGCCACTGACTGGTTCTTTCTGTAGTTGCGGTTCCTTACACTTGGTACACTCTGTATGTTGTTCATTGACGCTGGATTGATTATCTTGAGCAGATCTCTCTCCTCCAATGGGTGACCAATTGCCTACGTATGATTTGATTTTGATTTCCAATACATTGATTATCTTCTCAATTTGTCTGTTCGTTTCGTATAAGGAGATTGTGAAACATATAGAGTTTACCATTTGTACAATTATCAATATGTATTTTGGTTTTAAGCCGGAGACACTGTTAAATACCATTCAACCACTTCTGGAGCTGGAGCTTTTCCACATTTATTTCTAAATTATGGCACTCCCGAAATATTGTTACTTCTTTCATAATTTCTAACATCTCCATCATCCACAAACATATTCAGATAAGAATCAAGTAATTTCCATAAACCAGGAATGACAAGCCTAAGACAGCCTTCTACCACACCCCAAGTTACTTCCACCAAGTTAATAAAGGCACAAGTAACATGTGTCCCCTGTTCACTTCTGTTTAGATAATATTTAGGCAATAGGAAGAGTTCCCCTCTAATATTTGCCCGGAAATCCAGTTTTCCTTACCAGCTTCCTGTTCAATGTGCTGAATGACTTTGGCAAACCACCACTCAATCCACCTATTTTCTCCGTCTACGTTGCTGTTCACTGTGCCACACTACACCAGTACCTTCATCTGTACTAGAAACAGGTGAGTTTGTCGGTCGGTCTCCGGTCTGTAGAGACGGTGAACAACTTACCACGCATACAATACCTAACTCCCACACACAACCCCTTATGACTGTTCGATTTCCTTGGCTGGATAGAAATTGCTGGCTGCTAGAGTGAAAAAGTTCCAGAAAAATGTTTCATTGTTCTGCAGGAAAGTTGTGCTGGCAATATGCCATTCGCCGTGGTTTTAAAGGAGGATGTGGTGACAAAGAATGGTGGTGGTGGGAAAAGTATTGTGGCAAGTGCAAGGAGACAAGGGCCTAGATCTGCTAGTTGTGTATGATCTTATAAACCCACGAAGCCTTTAGCTTAAAAAGCATCTCTGGCGTATTCATCTATTTGCTTTTGGACGTTTTTCAATACTGTTCAAACGATGTTTATCAATGGAAACAACCTACTGTTTAATTCATTTTTCCTGACGCACTTCTTGTAAACAGGCCTTATATTTGTTCTCTTCCCCTCCCCTGAAATCGGTCGTTCTTTCGTCAAAGTCATAAACATCTCAAGGGGCTTTTACCTTGTTTGTGTGCATCAGTGGAATACAGAGGGGTTAGATTATATTTGGGTAATGTGTTGATCAGACTCAATACCAGTCATCTATGACAACCTTACTGCTTCCTATCGTCTTCTCATGTTACATTACGATAATAGTGGGGCAACATTTACCCCATGAACACATACGTCAACTTAAGATTTACCTCCTCACACGTTGGTTCTTCTTCAAAGACTCATTCGTGTCAAGCCTTCAGTCTGATTACGTTACTACACTGACAGTTTCCTTCTCATGAATATCCCAAACATTTCAGGATTTTTTTTCCCGTACATTGTTCTCTAAATGTATCTATACTCATCATATTTTCCTCATTTCTTGCTGCGGTGTACATCGCCGAGGCTTCCTCCCCTCTACGGTTTGTAAATGTTTCTCGCTCTACTTCTCTACCAACTTCAACTCTTTACTTATATAATGACCCACTTGTTTCTGTAACTACCACCCATGCATGCACTCACTCCCGCAACTCCCACTTCACGAAGCCTTCAGAACCTCTGGTTCAGACTCTTGACTAGGTAAATGCCTGTCCTAATATATGCTCCCTAAGGTCACCTACCTTGTTGTTTCCGTTTGTTGCGTTTCTCTTTCGTTTCTTTTCTTTCCTCACTCTCTGAAGTCTTATTGCCTCCCAAATTACGGCACCATAGTTCATGTTTCCTGCGTGTAGGTAGTCCTCACGGGAAAGATCCAGGATCGATGGTGTACCACCCTCTATGACCCTCTAGCATCTACTGATTCATATGATAGTTCACAAGATTTATGCTTAGCTTCGTGAGTATACAGGTGTACTCGCTGTTCAACTCCGTCATCAAAACTTTTCAGAACTACGCTGGATTCGTCTCTGCCTTCTACACCTACCATACACATCGTGACAACAATACGTCATTCAGAACATCGTATCCTGTACAAGTATAATCTATCATGACAATCGGACTAGCTTATCTTACTGTTACTTTCCCCACAGCCTACAGTGACGAGGCCCTCACCAGCTGCATCTATAGCAGTGTAAATGGACTAAACTCCTCCCCCGCCCTCCAACATTGTGCTGACCATAACATACCCCATACTATACAACGCAGGTACACTCTATCATTCTGACAACCTATGTGTCAAGGTCATCTTGCTTTATTTTCCCTGTGCAGTCTGTCGTCTGTAGGTCTTTGTCCTTACTATCCATGTGTTTGTGTTTGGCTGATGGTGGGTGGGGGAGGAGGTCACATAATACTCTGCTGCTCCTGGGTGGTTTATGTAACATTATATCCAGTGTCGGTCATGGTTGCATTACGTGATGTTCGCCTGGTCGTGACACACTACGAGGCACATCACCATCCTCAGAAAGGATCCTGGATACGTATATGTAGAATGAACCAGTGTACAAGATGAGTGCCTCAGATGGTGAGTGTGGCATAAATATATTTAGAACATTATTACGTGAGGAGGTGGAGCCAGGCGGGGCTTCATAATGAGAGCAGCGCCGTCATAGGGAATGGCAGAGTGGTGAGGCCAGCACCTCACACCGTACCCACGGATTACCAAGTGAAAATATCCCTACCGTCTGCACCGGTCTTCAGGCTGGGTTGTGCTTACTACACAGGAAGGAAACCTGACCACAACCTGCTACTTCAGCCCATATTATTGTTCCACAAGAGCATATGGTAGATAACGTGGGCACTTTAGTGTTAATACTGGCAATACCGAGTGTGAAGGAGAGTGGAGGAATGGGAGGGTGAAGGTGGAGGTATAAGCACGGCAGGTTTAGAGGTACTACCGTAAGGTGTTGTAATTCTTGATGGTGAGGAAGTGCGTGTGTGACGCAGGTCCTGCATCCACACCAGCTGACCATAAGTGACGGCTTCACCTAAACAGGCCACCACCTCCCGTCGGTACAGCTGCGGTACTCTCTCCTCCTAGCCCTCCTCGATGTCAGAAACTGAAGGACACACACACACACACACACACACACAAGAAAAACAGTGACACGTGTTGGCCACGGAAAAAAATTAAACAAGATAAAAATGGAAATACAAAATGTGAATAAGATGAAGTTGTAGGAGGATATAGCGCGATGCCAGAGAGAAGACGTTTGTTCGAAAAAATACAATAAACCTCCATAACCCTGTCCACTAGGGTAATAATGCGCTAAATTTACATGGCCGGGCAACCAATGATCTAGGTATGTGTGGGCCCACCGATATCATTAACCACTGTCTTCCTCCCAACGCCACTGGAAGGTGTAAATTCGCCAAGGTCACCAACCAACCATATGTTGACTAAACACACAGTCATAAAGACTTCAGGATATAAAAGGTCCAGATAGCATAAGGTGGTTAAACATAAATCTTAAGGCTATTCAGCCTTTGCTTCTATATGACTTCTGACAAATTTCCTCCACACATTCACTTGGTGAAGACAAGCATTCGCTTCACTAAACACAACAGTTCGAGTCTCTGTCATGCTTCACTAAATGTTAGGTTTCCTGGTTCTGGTAGTCGTCAACATAGGCCCTTCTGATAACGGGCACACCAAATCTATATCACACACTCAACATGTACTACTCCCAACTATGAGTCGATTTGCTTCTAATTTTCCGCAACAAATTTTTGTTTGTACGACTCCAAACAATGACTTTGTTGTAAGCGGCAACTGTTCTCTAAGGCCTGACATCCTCAGTAACAGCATCCGGTACTTCCACTACACCTGCACCTCTTCACAAACTGTAGTGGTATTGTTTTATCCTCAAAATACGTTAGTTAACGTTACTGAACACTTCTTCAACCACGTTCACAAGAGAGAGAGAGAGAGAGAGAGAGAGAGAGAGAGAGAGAGAGAGAGAGAGAGAGAGAGAGAGAGAGAGAGAGAGAGAGAGAGAGAGACAATAACTTGCAGACCAAGCCGAGGGTAAGACCAGACAACAGTAGTAACCATAAGTGTCAACAGGACCAAGGACTGAAGATACCACGTGAAGATGTGCTTTGCTCAGAAGTTTGTTCATTATGAAGTACAATATGGTTGTGTATCATTAGGTACAACCTGTGGTTGTGTACCATCAAGTACACAGTGTATACTGTCCTAGTGTCTGTGTATCATCAAGAATGCATTGCATACGACTATGCAGCATCAAGTACACATTATGAACTAACACAAGGAACAGCCATTAACAATGCCTAAAGCCATATGTATGCACAAACTTATACACGGAGCATGAGTTGACATATACCGAGGTGCCATGATCATACTACCTTCTACTGCAGAATTTCAACTAAACTTTACTGGAATCAGTAACTGTCTCCTGGAGGCTGTAGGCGTTGCTCTAGCTGAAGTCTGTGAGATAAAATGCTACAATATACTTTTTGTCTTTGACCTGCCGTGAACAAAAGACAAAGTTTACTAATAAAAACCTGACGAACCAAGGCAATGTGACATAAGGCAATGTGACATGAGGGCAAGTAAGTAGACGGTGCAGCCGTGGGCAAGTGGCGACATGTGCTCACACTCTAGTGGAACTTTATTTAACATTACAAGCGAGAGCTTCCTGGCAACGCTGGGCAATACCAACTGTATCATGTCCTTCTCGCCCAGTGTTATTGAAGCCAACATTACGTCAACCCACGTGGCTTTTAACTTCCTGCTTACGTCTTCCTTATGACACCACCTCCCACCGCAAGGTATTACCACACACCTCATACCACGAAACTGGATACCAGTTGTCGTATGTAAGTCAGAGAAGATCAAGGAGCACAGTGATCATATATAACAACTCAGACACACCCAAATAATGCAATACTTGTTTAGTCTAAAAATGTATGCGGCTAAATGTCGAGGAAGACGACTACAGAAGGTCCGCCACGGCAAAAACTACCTTGATCGCATTCTGAGCTAAATATCAAGGAACTGACGCTTGGTTGGGGTAGGAAGGACACCTGAGCTGGCGGGAGGACCTGGCCACCACGGGTGGTGCCATGCAACACTAGTCATACATAATATCTAAACTGTTACCTACACACAAATCCTTGACCTACCACATTACGTCTCACACATTGTTCCTTACAAAACTAACCACTACGTCATCATCCTAACACTTCTTACACTCACACTATAGCCAATAATGGCAACATTACCGACGAATGAAACACTGACAAACACCCTTTGTGACGACCTCTGTAATGTTTGTGCGCGCGCGGCCGCTGCTCACAGGTTGAGCATGTGTGCATAATAAATGTGCTGGTGATGTACCAGCATAAGTCAGTCAGGGTTCAGATCATCTCTGTGGAGAAGCTTGAACACCAGAGTGTCACAACACCAACCTTGGTCAGGATGGCCTCATCTTGCACCACACATTTAAGGTTCATGTCACAGGCCAGACCATCCTAGGTAAGGTGGGTCGTCTCGCTCAAGGTGGGTGACCTTGTCCCAGACTGCTGAGGACAGCGTTGTACAGGTGGCCCAGAGGTCAAACCTGCGGCATCTCTGACACTCGTTACCCACATAACTAGCCGCTACGGACAACATAACTAGCCGTTACGGACAACATAACTAGCCGTTACGGACAACATAACTAGCCGTTACGGACAACATAATATCAACAACATGCGAAGAAGTATAACCTGGAGGCCACAGCTGTGCGTCCCGTAGCCCGGGGCCAATATGATGCGGTCATCAGCCATGTTAGCTAGTAAGTAATGCATCATTAACACCACGACCATCCGCTCACACACACACACACACACGACTCCAATCTTTACAGCTCCCCATGACTGGTGACGTCACATGACATGACAAAACAAAAACTCAACACAAGAGTGACGACGTCATAACTTAACTAGTGGAGGAGTGCCACCTACAGTGGAGGTTGTCATCAAGACAAGTGACACTTTGAGCATGAAGGTACGATCATCAGATATGATGGCACGACCTGTGACCTGACCAGAAAAGGTTAGTTCAGAAACCAGGCCATGACCCTTCAGGGACGTAGCCTGGTGCTCAAGTTGTTACAAAACATACCACAATGTGACCTTCACCGGAATCATAATCACAACACAATACTAATAATAACATTAACACAACATTTGAACATACCCACATAAACTTAAATGACTCAAATTATCGTTTGATCCAAAAACTTTAATAAAGGCCATTACTTCTCAGAGCCACGCGCTGGGCTCCTGGCCAGACTCTCAAATATACAGCGACACACGAAAATGTCTTACAAAGATATATATCATCAGAAATTGTCTTACAAGAGATATATGATCAGAAATTGTCTTACAAACAGATATATGATCAGAAATTGTCTTACAAAGAGATATATGATCAGAAATTGTCTTACAAAGAGATATATGATCAGAAATTGATAAGTTTTATGGTAAAATCTTGTTCTTGTAACACCAGAGTCAGCGAGTGGCTAACTATTATCATCCGTCCATGTGTTTCAGGTGGCCGCCATGTGCTCCCAGGATATAGTGCTCTATAACCAGTTTTCTTTCTCAATGTGACCCACTATAACCAGTTTTCTTTCTCAATGTGACCCACTATAACCAGTTTTCTTTCTCAATGTGACCCACTATAACCAGTTTTCTTTCTCAATGTGACCCACTATAACCAGTTTTCTTTCTCAATGTGACCCCACTATAACCAGTTTTCTTTCTCAATGTGGCCCACTATAACCAGTTTTCTTTCTCATAATGTGAACCACTATAACCAGTTTTTGCTTATAATGTGACCCACTATAACCAGTTTTCTTTTTCATAATGTGACCCACTATAAACAGTTTTCTTTCTCATACTGTGACCCACTATAACCAGTTTTCTTTCTCAATGTGACCCACGATAACCAGTTTTTTCTCATAATGTGACCCACTATAACCATTTTTCTTTCTCATAATGTGACCCACTATAAACAGTTTCCTCTCTCTCTCTCTCTCTCTCTCTCTCTCTCTCTCTCTCTCTCTCTCTCTCTCTCTCTCTCATAACTGACCCACTTTAACCAATTTCCTCTCATAAGGTGACCCACTATAGCAGGTTTCCTCTCATAATGCGACCCACTATACCCAGTTTCCTTTCTCATAATGTGACCCACTATAAACAGTTTCCTCTCTCTCTCTCTCTCTCTCTCTCTCTCTCTCTCTCTCTCTCTCTCTCTCTCTCTCTCTCTCTCTCTCTCTCTCATAACTGACCCACTTTAGCCAATTTCCTCTCATAAGGTGACCCACTATAGCAGGTTTCCTCTCATAATGCGACCCACTATACCCAGTTTCCTTTCTCATAATGTGACCCACTATTGCCAATCTCTCTCTCTCTCTCTCTCTCTCTCTCTCTCTCTCTCTCTCTCTCTCTCTCTCTCTCTCTCTCTCTCTCTCAATGTGACCCACTGTCACTACAATAAATATTCCCTCATTACATCATGTTCCATATTTAATATGCTTTGTTCACGCTGGTCTCCAGGCCTTCTCACCTGGCGTCCTACGCGATGCATAACTACAGTGACGCGAAGCGCTGAAGTCAATGGACTCATAATGCAACTGAGTTGACAAGTCATTCATATCCCGCGGTAAAATAAGGAAGCAAAACCCCAGAAACTCAAGGCAACACAAGTGCACAATACGTACACCTATTGATAAAACCACTGTGCACTTAAGACGATCAAAAAGACGGACTCAAGATACAAGAAGCTTTCATGAGATACTTCCAACACGATGATAAACTACGACACAAGACACTAATTATGTATTGAATATCTGACATGAATCACTAAGAACATGACCCTATTAGAAATGGAATTAACACATGGCAAGATACGACCTCTCCAACCATAGCTTACATTGTGCCGCAGACAAAACACTTCCGTATTATAACAGAATATGTTTACTGTCAGAAATATAGGAAAAACAGATATCTCTTTCCAAAAATTGGAGACATGGGATTCCTGTACAAGTAGATGTAGAAAATATGGATGATTCACACCAGAGAGGAAAGAGATAAGAAGTCAGCTGTCTAAGAAGTGATGTTGACAAGTGAGTGTCAGGTATAAGATACGAGGGTGACGTCCACAAACAATGCCAGTACCTGGTGGTAACCATATATAAAATATACTCTCACAGAGCCGTAAGGGAAGCTTCGCTCTACTGAGGAAATACAAGAAGAATACTGACGAACATGTCAAGCCAGACTACAGCAGCTGTACATCATCACCCGCAACACTGACCCAACATTAACACACACAGCAGCATCAAGACTGGTGGCCACCAGCTGGACCTAAGGATGAGGAGTAACGCTTCCAAATTTGAGAAACTGAAAAAAAAAAAGGCACCACCGTGGCTGACCCAGCGCCGGCCACAGGTACCAGCCCAACCTTACACGTCATACGATGCCATGTTAGCTAGTGCTGGAGCCGCTCACGACCTACCAAGGCTGCAGGCCTGAGCAGAAGGCGATCTAGGTGAGTGGCCGTCACGGTGGCGGGAAAGATGTCAAGGGCAAGGATGTGGACACTATCATGGAGCAGCCGTGCGGGAATAATGGTACGTGTCAAGGAGAGAAGAGAACGGGAACAGTGGAAAATATGGTGGGTGTGGAAGGCAGGTGTCTGCAAACCAGCTGGCCAAATAGCAGGTCAAGGGTCCGGTAGGTTATGATACGGGATGCGGGAGATAAGCCGGTACGATTCGTGTACACGGCCAGACCAGAGACAGTTTACGTCGTGTCCAAACATGGCTGTTCGGGTCGGTGTGTAGGAAGAATGAAGACACTGTACAAGCATGGGTCTCGGTGTCGCTCAGTAACCCCAGCCTCTCGACTCGTGGACCAGTAGACCAATAAACTAATGACACAACAGTATAGTTCAGTATTGTACTTGATCATAACATGAGTTACATTACTGTTATAATAATGAACAATAAGGGCGCGGGTGTAGAGTAGCGGGTGTAGAGGAGACCTTGGCTGTAGCCTGGCGGACCCTCCCCCACACACAATGTCCCACATACACTGTGGGAGCAACCTTGGCCCACACTACTGCCCAGTTAACATAAGATTATTGCTAGGAGAGACCATGTATCAGAGGGGCCTCGGAAACTCTGGCCTCACCTACCAAGGTCGTCCACAGCAGGAAGTACGTTGAGACGCTGCTTCCTTCATACCTTCCCTCACTAGACCGTTACCGGTGAACACCACCACTACCATGTACCTCACAATAACAGAGCCGGAACATCGACTACACTCGTCTCCAATTAACCTTTTCCTGTGGGTCACCTAACCTGCGGCTCCCATCGGTAAGACTGTGCTCCTGCAGACGAGGCACCAGAGAGGGAGGGAGGAGGGGAGGAAGGATGTATGTATGTGATGGCGGGGAGATGGGTGAGGCGGAAGGCAGGCAGCATTAGGTGGTGGGTGGTTACAACAGGCAGGAACTGTAGTTACCAGGGCCACCATCATCCTCCATCTCCCATTCATGCAAATGCCATCTTTCCGACGCAGACATTACCTTACCCCATCTCCTCACTACAATGACTCTATACATACGATAACAGCCTCCACCAGCCCAGGGTTCGGTGGCTGGCATGCAATGACATAATGACGTGGACTCCGGCACGAGAGTCGAGTGCTTGACTCACACAGTGGTGTGTGTCCGACGCGATCATCATCATGTTACAGCTAACCTTCTGATCTGGTTACACTCCACCTCACCACAAACCCATAAAGGTCAACATTTAGCCAGTGTTGGTTGGCGCGACGCGTTCCTGGTGTGGCTGTGTATAGTCACCCCGCTGCCAGCCACGGTCACATGCTGACCTTCCCCGCGCCTCACACCGTGAAACTGACGGAACCAGTATCAAAGGTCATCTCCAGGCCAGAGGTCATCAGATACTGATGCCAGGACCTCCAGGCCAAAGGTCACCAGGTACTAGTGTCACTATGACCTCCAGTCCCACCAAATACACCAGTTTCTGATGCATAAATAATTATCAAGGTTCAGGGCCAAGAAGTCGTATTAATCAGCTGAACAGATTGATGTGAATATAACAACAATATGATCCTACATAAAATAATTATACATTAAGTTACAGTGTATATATATATATATATATATATATATATATATATATATATACGAATAAAGTGTATATGAACGCGCACCTTCATAGAACATACAAAGCTCCATCAGCCAGGATCGAACCTGGGACCCCTTGTGCAAGAGGCAGGCATGCTAACCGCTAGGCTAAGGGACTGTATACTAGGAAATAACTATTCGAAATACTAAGTACTCGAATACCCTTCACCTCACTATGGTGAGCAACGAGGTATATATATATATATATATATATATATATATATATATATATATATATATATATTACGGAAGATAAATATAAACCCAGTAAGATCAAGGACGAGTAGGAACGTTGTAAATAGCAAATGCTACCAACTTCCTGGATATAGAAAACGAGTCTAGTTGATGTAGCGTACGAGGTAGTTTCTTGAGGATGTGTCCCTCGTACCTCACTTCAAGGACAGCCCTCACCCCACCCGCCTCCCTCTGGACTGCTCTCCTACAAAGTACCTTCCTCCCCAGAGCCAGGCCAGCCTCCCTCCCCGCCCCCACCAGGGTCAGAGGGAAGCCACGATGGGAGGGTGAGCGAGGGAGGTGTGGGTGTTGCAAGGAACTGGTGGGGAGGGAGGTAGGGAGATAATGGCGGGCGAGGAACAGTAGCATGACGACCATACTGACCCAATATCACGACGGAGGCCGACCTACTCCAGCCTCCACACACAATATCCAACAGTAACAGCCGTAGGCCAGCCTACCCGCTACATACATCATGCTTCCTCCTCCACCACCAACACTACCACCCGTGCACCACCACACATCACAGAACACAGCACCTGGCCAAGACCTCAGTCGGGTCGTAAGACAAGATGTGCGGTTAGCCCGTCCCTGTACTGCTGTGGGAAGTACAATATTCACAAAAAATAATGTGACGACATAACTGAGGAACGTTACTTGTGTGTGGGTACAGACAGGTCCCAGTATAAATTGGCGGAGGTACGAGACCCAGCACATGACACACCACACCAGTGGGACTCGACACAAAACTTCTTTCATTAACCTCATTACAGCCGTCATGCACCCCATACACCTACCGACCCCTCACACACCTGGTTCCAGCCATCACACCCACACTACACCTTCCTCTCTACACCAGCCCTGACCCTGACCCTCCAGCACGTGATGCCGTGAAGTAAGTGGCTCGCCTGGACCTGAGAGAGGCCAGGCAGCATGACAATGCAGGTGGCCACCACAGGGGTTGCCTAAGGTCCACACAGTTGTCAGCACCCGCCACCTCCCACATTCGTCATCATTACTTTTCATCAACTCCTAGGCTCACCTAAAGCTAACCTAAGACTGACCCTAGGCTAATTCAGGGCTGACCTAAGGATAACCCAGAAATGTTCTAGGCCGACCTGGGGCTAACCCAAGGCTGACGAAGCCGACCTGAGACTGACCTAAGGCTAACACAAGGCTGACCTGAGGCCGACCTGGGGTTCACCTACAGCTAACCTGGGAACGACTTGGGAATAAAGTCGTACTTTATTTTCAAATTTCTAATAATGTTCGTGAATAACCAGGGTGCTTTAACCATGACAAATTAAACTTAGAAGGCCAACGTGGATCAAATTGCAGCAATTATGAATAAATGAGTACAACATTTAAGGATGAGAAACATGAGGGTGACAATGTCAAGTCTCGGGAAAATTTAACGAGGAAAATTACAGTAATTTCCTGGAAACTTATGATGTGGAAAGTGTCACTTCCGTATTGTAATATAGATGGCAAGACTGTGTGTGTGTGTGTGTGTGTGTGTGTGTGTGTGTGTGTGTGTGTGTGTGTGTGTGAGTCACGGTGAGCAGGTGTGTAGGTCTAGACCTAACACAGTGGCAAAATTGTGGCAGGACGCTACATAAACACCAGCGTCGGGTAGGAAGACCACGGAAGAAAGTGGATCTATGGGCTGGGGCAGAGTAAAGGCCAGGCCATCATAATAAGTGTGATGTTGTATATTGAGAAACGACATAAAACATAAAGTGATGACGACCCGCCAAAGGGTACGGAGCTTAGGACGACCCACGACCCACCCGAGGCTAGGTGGAGGGCAAGGGGGAGGGGAGTAAATGGGGATGCGTCATGCGAGACACTGTTGGCACACATCAACGTCCTACATATAGAGGCTGGATAATAAATATAATACATACGAGAGATAGAAAACGTCGTGACGAAACAATAGTAAGCACATACTGTTTACGTTAAGAGTGAAATGTTAGTTGGTAGACACTATACGTACGTCATGCCTTACCTCATCTCCCATATGAGGCTTCTGCAGCACTCTGGAAACTTGCCACGTCCAACGGTTGGGTCCACAGCTCATAAAGTGTTGTGATGTGTGTGCGTCTATATAAAGAGGGTGTAGGGCAACTGGGTACTGTGTTCGGTGTCTTCTTTATGGTAGTTACATCGTGGGCTCATTTGAAGGCTCTTGCGATACTCTCTTTGTAGTGATGGCCAGAGCGTATGTGGGAGTGTGCGACTCAAATCTGTGTGGGGCGTGTGGCTTCTGATGGGTGTATGAATGTATGCACATCTGTTGGGTCGCAGTTGACGACAAAACTGGGAAGGTGGTTGTTTAGTGTTTGCTGGGTCAATTTTACGGTGTATGTGTTTCATTATTGGTTTCTTGGTGATGGTGGTGGTGGTGTGTGAGAGTAGAGGTTACTGAAGCGTGAGGCAAGAGTAAGGTTTTCATTTCTACTTGATAACTGATGGTTAGTAACAGAGTTTGGTCTGGGTGGGAGAGATCTAATGCTGTTATACACAGATGAGTGTCGAGCATGTTCAAGTGGTAATATGTTGCAATGTGAAGTTGAGTATACGAGTGTGGCCGCCAGTGATTGCTCTGACTGCACTATTTCGTGAGGTTTGTTGCTGTAATATTTGCTTTTGAGAGGCTGGGACACACACACACACACACACACACACACACATACATATTCGTACCGAAGAGACGTAGGAGCAGACAAGAGAGGACTGAGCCATATTTGTATCTATTTTAGAAACTCACAAAACGAAAGAATTTCATCGTCTGAATCATCGTCTCTTAACGAAAGGGAGTACATTCTCCTAGAGGAACTTCCAACTTCAACTGAGTCCATCACTTCCCAGCTACTGGACGTAACGCAAAACGGTGTCGTAAGGTAATATAATAATAATAATAATAATAATAATAATAATAATAATAATAATAATAATAATAATATGAGGAATTTGGTACAGGGAAGGTGGTGGTAGAGGTTGAATCGGCGCTAAACGTAACTGGGGTGAGGTGTACACCTGGCCATCTGCTACACCGTGTGTGTGGCTCTACCATCAGCAGCTGGGGAAGGTGCGACACATGACAAGGGTAGAGCCGCTGGGCTGAATCAGCTACCCACAACATGCATAACACAGTATTACTCTCTTTATGAGGCAGTCTGTAACTTGTGTTGCTTATCTTAGAACGATGGAGCTTCCAGTGGAAGTATGACGACCCTGTACACTGTATGGTAGGTTCCAGTGGAAGTATGACGACCCTGTACACTGTATGGTAGGTTCCAGTGGTGGTATGACGACCCTGTACACTGTATGGTAGGTTCCAGTGGTGGTATGACGACCCTGTATACTGCATGGTAGGTTCCAGTGGTGGTATGACGACCCTGTACACTGCATGGTAGATTCCAGTGGTGGTATGACGACCCTGTACACTGCATGGTAGGTTCAAGTGGTGGTATGACGACCCTGTACACTGTATGGTAGGTTCCAGTGGTGGTATGACGACCCTGTACAGTGTATAGTAGCTTCCAGTGGTGGTATGACTGACTACCTGAGCAGGAGACGACCTTTCATCTCCCTCGTGACCCCACCTTGACCATATGAAAAGTTCCGTGCACGAATGATTCCCAGACGACCGTGGGAGCGGCACCCCAGGGGTAGCACTACACCTGGCAGTACCCTGAGGCAGCTCTGGGGTAGCACTACACCTGGCAGTACCCTGAGGCAGCTCTGGGGTGACACTGTTACCACAGCAACCACCTGTCAAAGTCAAAACATTACCTTACGTACGTAGGTAGTGTGGCCGTCACCTGGAGTGTATGGGCCATACACGACCCCCTGGGGAGGGTAGCGTACCTCACCCGCAGGAGCCACATCCCCAGCACTTCGTACACATGAGGGTGGTGTGAGCGAGGCATGGCCAGCTTATCTTCATTGACACAACCCACCAGCAATCATCAAGGACCGGACGTCTATGGCATCCATCATAATGTGGAAATAACGCTTCACAATTCAGCTGATCTAGTGGGTCGGCCAGGCGCTGGGACTCGTGTAACACATTAACTCTAAGGAAGACAGTCGACACATTTCGTTTGTGGTGCAGCGTCAGCCGCCACACCAGAGCCACCCCGACCTCCTGCATGTGAGTGTGAACTCCAGATAATATCGTGGCTGGTCATCACCTCTAGTAATACTCTCATGTACCCTAACCAACCCCTACTTTCATATAACGACTTTCAATTGCAAATTTTAACAAGCAAATACGTAACATCGTAACCATATCGTTACTGACGATGTGTAATGAAATACAAACTCCATAAAAATCAGTAATCCACACTCCATCATTACTACACAGATGTCCTCAAAGGTAAAGCATTACTCTACCTTAAAGGAATACCATTTTTTCTTTTATTCATATTCGCCATTTCCCGCGTTAGCGAGGTAGCGTTAAGAACAGCCAACTGAGCCTAAAAGGGAAAATCCTCACTTGGCCCCCTTCTCTATTCCTTCTTTTGGAAAAGTAAAAACGGGAGGGGAGGATTTCCAGCCCCCCGCTCCCTCCCCTTTTAGTCGCCTTTTACATCACGCAGGAAATACCTCGCTAACGCGGGAGACAGCGACAAAGCAAAATAAATAAATAAATAAATATATGAGTTTGGTAAAGTGTGTGAAAGAAGAAAGTTAAGAGTAAATGTGAATAAGAGCAAGGTTATTAGGTACAGTAGGGTTGAGGGTCAAGTCAATTGGGAGGTGAGTTTGAATGGAGAAAAACTGGAGGAAGTGAAGTGTTTTAGATATCTGGGAGTGGATTTGGCAGTGGATGGAACCATGGAAGCGGAAGTGGATCATAGGGTGGGGGAGAGGGCGAAAATTCTGGGAGCCTTGAAGAATGTGTGGAAGTCGAGAACATTATCTCGGAAAGCAAAAATGGGTATGTTTGAAGGAATAGTGGTTCCAACAATGTTGTATGGTTGCGAGGCGTGGACTATGGATAGAGTTGTGCGCAGGAGGATGGATGTGCTGGAAATGAGATGTTTGAGGACAATGTGTGGTGTGAGGTGGTTTGATCGAGTAAGTAACGTAAGGGTAAGAGAGATGTGTGGAAATAAAAAGAGCGTGGTTGAGAGAGCAGAAGAGGGTGTTTTGAAGTGGTTTGGGCACATGGAGAGAATGAGTGAGGAAAGATTGACCAGGAGGATATATGTGTCGGAGGTGGAGGGAAAAGGAGAAGAGGGAGACCAAATTGGAGGTGGAAGGATGGAGTGAAAAAGATTTTGTGTGATCGGGGCCTGAACATGCAGGAGGGTGAAAGGAGGGCAAGGAATAGAGTGAATTGGAGCGATGTGGTATACCGGGGCTGACGTGCTCTCAGTGGATTGAATCAAGGCATGTGAAGCGTCTGGGGTAAACCATGGAAAGCTGTGTAGGTATGTATATTTGCGTGTGTGGACGTATGTATATACATGTGTATGGGGGTGGGTTGGGCCATTTCTTTCGTCTGTTTCCTTGCGCTACCTCGCAAACGCGGGAGACAGCGACAAAAAAAAAAAAATATATATATATATATATATATATATATATATATATATATATATATATATATTTTCTTTCTTTCAAACTATTCGCCATTTCCCGCGTTAGCGAGGTAGCGTTAAGAACAGAGGACTGGGCCTTAGAGGGAATATCCTCACCTGGCCCCCTTCTCTGTTCCTTCTTTTGGAAAATTAAAAAAAACGAGAGGGGAGGATTTCCAGCCACCCGCTCCCTCCCCTTTTAGTCGCCTTCTACGACACACAGGGAATACATGGGAAGTATTCTTTCTCCCCTATCCCCAGGGATATATATATTATTTTATTTATTCATATATATATTTATATATATATATATATATATATATATATATATATATATATATATATATATATATATATATATATATTCATTCATCATACTTTGTTGCTGTCTCCCGCGTTAGCGAGGTAGCGCAAGGAAACAGACAAAAGAATGGCCCAACTCACCCACATACACATGTATATACATAAACATCCACACACGCACATATACATACCTATACATTTCAATGTATACATATATATATCCATACACAGACATATATATATTATATTTTTTTATATATTATATATTTTTTTTTTTATACTTTGTCGCTGCCTCCCGCGCCCGCGAGGTAGCGCAAGGAAACAGACGAAAGAAATGGCCCAACCCCCCCCCCCATACACACGCATATACACACGTCCACACACGCAAATATACATACCTACACAGCTTTCCATGGTTTACCCCAGACGCTTCACATGCCTTGATATCAACCCACTGACAGCACGTCAACCCCGGTATACCACATCGCTCCAATTCACTCTATTCCTTGCCCTCCTTTCACCCTCCTGCATGTTCAGGCCCCGATCACTCAAAATCTTTTCACTCCATCTTTCCACCTCCAATTTGGTCTCCCACTTCTCCTCGTTCCCTCCACCTCCGACACATATATCCTCTTGGTCAATCTTTCCTCACTCATTCTCTCCATGTGCCCAAACCATTTCAAAACACCCTCTTCTGCTCTCTCAACCACGCTCTTTTTATTTCCACACATCTCTCTTACCCTTACATAACTTACTCGATCAAACCACCTCACACCACATTGTCCTCAAACATCTCATTTCCAGTACATCCACCCTCCTGCGCACAACTCTATCCATAGCCCACGCCTCGCAACCACACAACATTATTGGAACCACTATTCCTTCAAACATACCCATTTTTGCTTTCCGAGATAATGTTCTCGACTTCCACACATTCTTCAAGGCTCACAGGATTTTCGCCCCCTCCCCCAACCTATGATTTACTTCCACTTCCATGGTTCCATCCGCTGCCAGATCCACTCCCAGATATCTAAAACACTTTATTTCCTCCACTTTTTCTCCATTCAAACTTACCTCCCAATTGACTTGACCCTCAACCTTACTGTACCTAATAACCTTGCTCTTATTCACATTTGCTCTTAACTTTCTTTTTTCATACACTCTACCAAACTCAGTCACCAGCTTCTGCAGTTTCTCACATGAATCAGCCACCAGCGCTGTATCATCAGCGAACAACAACTGACTCACTTCCCAAGCTCTCTCATCCCCGACAGACTGCATACTTGCCCCTCTTTCCAAAACTCTTGCATTCACCTCCCTAACAACCCCATCCATAAACAAATTAAACAACCATGAAGACATCACACACCCCTGCCGCAAACCTAAATTCACTGAGAACCAATCACTTTCCTCTCTTCCTACACGTACACATGCCTTACATCCTCGATAAAAACTTTTCACTGCTTCTTACAACTTGCCTCCCACACCATATATTCTTAGTACCTTTCACAAAGCATCTCTATCAACTCTATCATATGCCTTCTCCAGATCCATAAATGCTACATACAAATCCATTTACTTTTCTAAGTATTTCTTACATACACTCTTCAAAGCAAACACTTGGCCCACACACCCTCTACCACTTCTGAAACCACACTTCTCTTCCCCAATCTGATGCTCTGTACATGCCTTCACCCTCTCAATCAATACCCTCCCATATAATTTCCCTGGAATACTCAACAAACTTATACCTCTGAAATTTGAGCACTAACTCTTATCCCCTTTGCCTTTGTACAATGGCACTATGCAAGCATTCCGCCAATCCTCAGGCACCTCACCATGAATCATACATACATTAAATAACCTTACCAACCGGTCAACAATACAGTCACCCCCTTTTTTAATAAATTCCACTGCAATACCATCCAAACCTGCTGCCTTGCCGGCTTTCATCTCCCGCAAAGTTTTCACTGCCTCTTCTCTGTTTACCAAATCATATATATATATATATATATATATATATATATATATATATATATATATATATATATATATATATATATATATATATATTTTTTTTTTTTATTTTTATTTTTATTTTTGCTTTGTCGCTGTCTCCCGCGTTTGCGAGGTAGCGCAAGGAAACAGACGAAAGAAATGGCCCAACCCACCCCCATACCCATGTATATACATACGTCCACACACGCAAATATACATACCTACACAGCTTTCCATGGTTTACCCCAGACGCTTCACCTGCCCTGATTCAATCCACTGACAGCACGTCAACCCCGGTTTCCCACATCGCTCCAATTCACTCTATTCCTTGCCCTCCTTTCACCCTCCTGCATGTTCAGGCCCCGATCACACAAAATCTTTTTCACTCCATCTTTCCACCTCCAATTTGGTCTCCCTCTCCTCCTCGTTCCCTCCACCTCCGACACATATATCAATTGGTCAATCTTTCCTTACTCATTCTCTCCATGTGCCCAAACCATTTCAAAACACCCTCTTCTGCTCTCTCAACCAAGCTCTTTTTATTTCCACACATCTCTCTTACCCTTACGTTACTTACTCGATCAAACCACCTCACACCACACATTGTCCTCAAACATCTCATTTCCAGCACATCCATCCTCCTGCGCACAACTCTATCCATAGCCCACGCCTCGCAACCATACAACATTGTTGGAACCACTATTCCTTCAAACATACTCATTTTTGCTTTCCGAGATAATGTTCTCGACTTCCACACATTCTTCAAGGCTCCCAGAATTTTCGCCCTCTCCCCCATCCTATGATCCACTTCCGCTTCCATGGTTCCATCCGCTGCCAGATACACTCCCAGATATCTAAAACACTTTACTTCCTCCAGTTTTTCTCCATTCACACTCACCTCCCAATTGACTTGACCCTCAACCCTACTGTACCTAATAACCTTGCTCTTATTCACATTTACTCTTAACTTTCTTCTTTCACACACTTTACCAAACTCAGTCACCAGCTTCTGCAGTTTCTCACATGAATCAGCCACCAGTGCTGTATCATCAGCGAACAACAACTGACTCACTTCCCAAGCTCTCTCATCCCCAACAGACTTCATACTTGTCCCTCTTTCCAAAACTCTTGCATTCACCTCCCTAACAACCCCATCCATAAACAAATTAAACAACCATGGAGACATCACACACCCCTGCCGCAAACCTACATTCACTGAGAACCAATCACTTTCCTCTCTTCCTACACGTACACATGCCTTACATCCTCGATAAAAACTTTTCACTGCTTCTAGCAACTTGCCTCCCACACCATATATTCTTAATACCTTCCACAGAGCATCTCTATCAACTCTATCATATGCCTTCTCCAGATCCATAAATGCTACATACAAATCCATTTGCTTTTCTAAGTATTTCTCACATACATTCTTCAAAGCAAACACCTGATCCACACATCCTCTACCACTTATTATCATTCATTATATTTTCTCGGTCTCCCGCGTTAGCGAGGTAGCGCAAGGAAACAGACGAATGGCCCAACCCACCCAAATGTATATACATACACGCCCACACATGCACATATACATGCCTATACATTTCAACGTATACATACATATACATAAACAGACATATACATATATACACATGTACATATTCATACTTGCTGCCTTCATCATTTGCAGTCGCCACCCCGACACACATGAACGAATGTTACACAAAGTAATACTGGAGAAGCAAGTCACTGATTCATGTAATTGCTGTATGGTCGTTGGCAAATCAAGAGCAAGCCGTTATGATGCCTTCCTTTATCTACAGAAGTCATACATATATTCTCTCTCTCTCTCTCTCTCTCTCTCTCTCTCTCTCTCTCTCTCTCTCTCTCTCTCTCTCTCTCTCTCTCTCTCTCTCTCTCTCCTTTTTATATTTCATTTAAGGCCTGCTCTCGATGAGGACTTTCGCACAAGATTGGAGGCTTCCCTATTTGAAGAGAGAGAGAGAGAGAGAGAGAGAGAGAGAGAGAGAGAGAGAGAGAGAGAGAGAGAGAGACAACCGCGTGCATCTGAGTTTAAGAAAAAGTATGTGTGGGGAGGGATAGGTTTTGTCAAGGGAGGTAAATGTTGGGAGTCACGCGTGTGTGCGGGAAGAGGAAGCAAGCAAACCCAACCTTGTTCAGGAAGCAGGCAGATCATCATGTATTGTGTGGCAAAGATTTGTACTTAATGAAAAGCGGTTGTGTGGCACAACCTCGTAGCCCTCCACGACCAGGGACGTTAATATAGTACATCTGCACGACAAGGATGGACGGAGACGGAGATCCCTAAACACAGACCCCAAGATGGAAAGGAAGTAACTAGATCTTTGGAGATATAGAGAAGTACATGAACTGTGGAATGCTAGTTATACGTGGGAGCGACCAATCAAACGTTACTACAGATAATGAGAACACAGCAGTCAATGACATGTAAACTCTGCCTTGATCCACATACCACAAGATAAATAGGAGTACTCAATAATCTGACTAGGCCAAAGAGAAATAAGGAAGATATGAGAGGGACGTGTCACTGTGGAAATAGGAATTTTAATGTCAAGTTTACTTGTGTTATGTAGATCAAGACAGCTGCCAGTGTGGTCGGGGTGGCACACGCTCAAGACCTACACGTGTCAACAACTCTTGACAGGCTTCCTCACATCAACCCCTCTAATCCCTCACCTCCCCCTCCACTCTACTTTACTGCCATCTGTACTTGACTCACTACCCTACTTGGCTCACTACCCCACTTGACTCACTACTCGATTAACCACCCCACTTGATTCATCATCCTACTTGAGTCAATACCCTACGTGACTCACTACTCAATTTGACCCATTACCCTACTTGGCTTACTGCCCTTCATGGCTTTCCAACCAACTTGGCTCACCTACCCTACTTGGCTCACCACTCTATTTGGCTCGTTGCCCTGGCCAGCTCTCTACCTGCCCTACACCACCATTTAACAAAGTTCTAATTTTCTAATATTTTTAGTCAGCTAGGACCCCCAGGAGGCTCTACTGTCCGAGCCACCTGGTGGGCCAATGTGCTCGGTATCCTACCTAAGTTGGAGACCAAAGTTTGTTAACAACTTTTCACCACTTAATCAAAATTAATTTCCATCTTCTGAGAAAGTTATCAGCGCACTTTTAAAATTTTTGTGGCAAAAAGAAAGTTGATTTTCATTAAATTAACTTCGAATGTTTTATATTTCACCAGACGCCTTAGGTTGTACACAGCAGTAAGACACAGAACAACGGTTAAATCCATAATAATGTGTATATGTCCGTGAAGCCGTTAGAGCCATACAATGTGGTGTCCACGTGACCAAGTAAGAACCTTGACCGTGAAATGTGTGGCTGTCAGCCCAGGAGGGTCGGGCGGACGGACGCCTGTAATGTCAGAAGACACACAAGTGCCTGGCCTGGCCTGGCCTGGCCTCACCTGCTGACGTTGCCTCCGCCCCAGAGCAAGGCTTACTCAACATGGTGTTACCTCACACCATTACCACAATGACTCTGGACTTACAAATTTCCCCCTTCAACGGTAATTGTCCTGGCTCCTCCCCGTACTTTCCCCTTCAACGGTAGTTGGCCTGGCTCAGTTTTGAACGGTACTTGACCTAGGTCGTCTTCGTAACCAGTGCTGCAAAAACTCGACCAGTGAGTGTGGGTGTTCACTTGTCTCATACATACATGCAACAAGTACTGACCTAGACTCACCATACATGACATCACTTATGGACGCCGTTACAGTAATTAACAACAGTTGCTGTGACGAATCAGGTCTCAGCGGGTCACAACAGATGGTAACACATGGTGTTGTTATTCATGTCACCGAAGATATCAACAACTGGTGTTATGGGTCACGTCAAACTTATAGTGTCCAGGGAAGGCATATGAGAGGTGAGGTCATGCACGGTACTCGCCCGGGTGGGGGGGACTGTGATGGTCCCCCCCAATTCCTGGCTACTTCACCACCCACCCTCAGTGGACGTGGTCATCACCTGCCCACCACCAACCCACACGTGGTCATCAACTGCCCACCACCAACCCACACGTGGTTATCACCTGCCCACCACCAACCCACACGTGGTTATCACCTGCCCACCACCAACCCACACGTGGTTATCACCTGCCCACCACCAACCCACACGTGGTTATCACCTGCCCACCACCAACCCACACGTGGTTATCACCTGCCCACCACCAACCCACACGTGGTTATCACCTGCCCACCACCAACCCACACGTGGTTATCACCTGCCCACCACCAACCCACACGTGGTTATCACCTGCCCACCACCAACCCACACGTGGTTATCACCTGCCCACCACCAACCCACACGTGGTTATCACCTGCCCACCACCAACCCACACGTGGTTATCACCTGCCCACCACCAACCCACACGTGGTTATCACCTGCCCACCACCAACCCACACGTGGTTATCACCTGCCCACCACCAACCCACACGTGGTTATCACCTGCCCACCACCAACCCACACGTGTTTATCACCTGCCCACCACCAACCCACACGTGGTTATCACCTGCCCACCACCAACCCACACGTGGTTATCATCTGCCCACCACCAACCCACACGTGGTTATCACCTGCCCACCACCAACCCACACGTGGTTATCACCTGCCCACCACCAACCCACACGTGTTTATCACCTGCCCACCACCAACCCACACGTGGTTATCACCTGCCCACCACCAACCCACACGTAGTTATCACCTGCCCACCACCAACCCACACGTAGTTATCACCTGCCCACCACCAACCCACACGTAGTTATCACCTGCCCACCACCAACCCACACCTGCTGACCGTCTTCACCACACGCCACGCCCTCGTGGCTGGCTCGTCAAGGGTGGAAGTGGTCCTGTGTAAAGTGTAGCACCACAATAGTCGTGCGTGGTCAACAATGCTACACATCACGCAACTTTCCACATAAGTAAAGTGTATGGCAGTGGTGACGTCAGAGTGTCATTCATCAAGTGTCAAGCGTCGTGGTGAACGACTGGCTGAATGCCCGGCCATAAGGCTGGTCCCCCTGAAGAGAAGGAAGGACACCTCAGTTCACGTGAGCTCTCACTACCAACCATGGAATACAAACATAACATTCCAGTCTTTTCTTGAAGGACGTCAACAGGTGTGAGGTACCTTCTAACACCTCACTAGTCCTCCTGGCCAAACACTTCAGGACTGGGTCAATATTACAGACCTCTCTAACTGCCACCAGAGACCTTCCAGTAAACTGCTGGAAACCCCTCTAGCTCCAGGAAATAATGATCATGATCACCACACTTATATGTAGCAGACCTGGTGCACCCCGCTGACCAGCACCTACATACACACTCACAACACTACTGACCTCACAGCAAATTTAAATATATCCTGCAATAATTCATTGGTCAGCAAGAGCCCCGCTGCACCTCACTCACACTTGAGAACTTTACTGATTTTTTTTTTTCTTACGAAATACAAACAAACATCAGGATTTAAATAAATCGTTGCTTACCATGCAATGGTTACTATGGTACCAGGTCCCACCTGCAACACCCATCCTGGTAAAGGTGGGTCATGTTGTTAGGAGTATACGAGGCTCTGGAGCAGTGGAAGATGTGCAGTGTCTGCCGCTTATCACACCTACGCAGATCCTGACGTGACACGTTAAAGTTCCTACTGTGACCTCCGAGGGCCGTGGTGGTAAGCAGTACCATGCTGCTGCCAGGGTTACAGCCTTCCTCTACATCATAACTTATGGTACTACACTACATATGTCGAGCAAACCTAACACAACCCAAGCATGTTCTCACTGTGAACCCATGGCAAGCAGTCGTAAGACAAAATACTGGGATTTCGCTTCACTACCACATAACACTCTCTCCCAGCCAATGAAAGCAAATCATACATCAGCTAATTATCCTGGCCAAGGATCCTCTATTACCAATGGAGACCAAACATATTCCTATTTAAATAGTTTGCCCTAACCTGAACTCCCTGCCTGACCTGACCAAGTTTGACATCTTGACCTGATACGCCATCCTGGCCGGACCGATCCCACCCCACCAGGCAGGCGGACCAGTGAGGGTGGCGAGGGTCTGGATCCAGTCGTGGTCCATGTACAGGAGGAGGGTAGTGTGTGTGTGTGTGTGTGTGTGTGTGTGTGTGTGTGTGTGTGTGTGTGTGTGTGTGTGTGTGTGGTGCAGGTTCCTGAGCCTCGCCTGCCGTGCCATGATGGTATCATGTTAACATCTCCACACGAACACAACACAAGCCTCAAACCACCGTGACTCGTCAATAATAATTCAAATGGGCGTTACGGCAGGAAATGTTGTGAAGCAAGACATGTCATCTCCGACACACATTCACCCATGACCACTCACAAGTTACCCTACATCAATTAGTAACGTCTCTACTGGTTACCAGGACCACTCTGCAACATTACCTCGGGTCAGGGCCAACCTCCAGCAACCACACACCAGCAACAGTATGTCAACAAGCGACGTAACATTAACCAAGAAGGAAGACCCACAACCAGGGAGGCAGGACTTCCCCCACACAGTTGTGACCACCTTCAACCAGGCACTGCTGAACTACCCTACCCCACTCTGGTGACCCCTGCTGAACTACCCTACCCCACTCTGGTGACCCCTGCTGAACTACCCTACCCCACTCTGGTGGCGTCCTCACTCAACACTAAGCAAAGTGGAAGTCTAAAGTGACGGGAAAAGGAATAAATGATAAATAGTAAAACAAGAAGAATGAGAGAGAGAGAGAGAGAGAGAGAGAGAGAGAGAGAGAGAGAGAGAGAGAGAGAGAGAGAGAGAGAGAGAGAGAGAGAGAGAGAGAGAGAGAGAGAGAGAGAGAGAGAGAGAGAGAGAGAGAGAGAGAGAGAGAGAGTACCAGCTGAGCACGGTCCGTCAGGTGGTGGAAGCCTCAGGTCTTTACAACATCGAGGAGGCTGGATCCTGGCCGGGCAGTCATGGTGTGATCCTTGATCAGACCTTTGTGGTACACCTCCTCGTACTCAAGAGGTTAAAGGGAAGGTACAAGGCACACGCATGCCACCATACACACAAAAAGCACACAAAAGCATACACACGAAAAAAGGCCCACACACACACACACACACACACACACACAAATGCACACGTTAAGTACGTTTTACTGGGACCTTTTGTGGTGTAAATGGAATGCCACATGCCTGGTATCCCCGCCAATCACCTCAACAAAAGACTCGAGCCACACAAAGACCATATTTTGGCAGCAATGAGATAATTTGCGAGTGACGAGGGGCGGGGAGAGAGAGAGAGAGAGAGAGAGAGAGAGAGAGAGAGAGAGAGAGAGAGAGAGAGAGAGAGTTTAACCTTGTATGGCAGTTGTAGCCTCCCACCACCACAGGTCATCATGCCACCTCAATATCCACACTACACATCCATCAACGTGCTGATCTTCCTCCAAACTTCACTAAAAATTGGCGTGCACTAATTTGCACCGGTGGCCACAGTGATCCTAAGTACAAGTGGCCACACTGATCCTATACACCGGTGGCCACACTGTCCCTGTGCACAGGAGGCCACACTGATCCTGAGGACAGGCCACACTGATCCTGTGCACTAGTGGCCACAGTGATCATATGCACTAGTGGCCACAGTGACCCTGTGCATATGTGGCCGCAGTTATCCTTGGCATGTGGCCGCAGTGATCCTGTGCATATGTGGCCGCAGTGATCCTATGCATATGTGGCCACCGTGATCAAGTGCACATGTGGCCACAGTGATCTTGTACACGGGTGGCCACACTGATCTTCACAGTTGGTCACACTGATCCTATGCAAAGGTAGCTAAAATGATCCTGTGCACATGTGGCCTCAGCGATCCTGTTCACATGTGGTCACACTGATCTTACGCACATATGGCCACAATGATTCTGTACACCGGTATCCAAAGCGATCCTGTACACAGGTGGCCACAGTGATGCTGTGCACCAGTGGCCACAGTAACGCTGCACCACCACAATGAAGGCAAGTCTCTACATAGCCATCTTAATCTGCGTCTGTCAACTTTCTTCCTCCCTATAAAGAGCGTATCGCTAACTTCATGATTCATAACACACAATCTACTTATAAAGCTGTGTATAACGTCCATGAACTTAACTCCTCCAGAGTTACAACAAGTGCCAAAGTCAACGAATAACAAGACTTGTTACAACGAAGCAAAGAGCTTCCAGCGTGTAACCACACCAGCTCCTAAGTTGTAATTTGAAGTGTTATCTAATAATGTAAATTTTGCAAAATTGAAGAACTCTTCTTTCAATAACATAAAAATATCAGATGTATGACGCTGAATTCTTAAGACAACAGGCATTTAAATCTTTCGAGCTACCTGCTACCTGGGACAGTGCTAGTGTGGCCATATAGAAGAGTTTATGATCTACCTTAAATGCTCACGTTTTCTCTGATACATAAATATGTCTCGTTTTCTGTGTTGTAGGTACTGTGCTTATAATACATTGGTATTTCCGTTCATGTCCAGCACTGCTTTTAGCCACCCCTATACCTATTCTCCTACTGTCATTAGTATGATGGATACACATCTCACATCTGCTGTTAATTTTCAACAAGATTCACAAGGGACAAATGTGTGTAGACACAAGTAGACTTTTACTATAAATCAAAAGCGTTAAATATATATCTATATAATTCCTAAGAAAAATTTTCTTTTCAAAGAGTCCTGGTGTCATCAGGAACCTTATTACACTCTTACAACATAATGCTGCGCTACTTCCAGTAACAGGGAAACGAAGACTCCTTTGGAGCCAATGATGACATCCTACCAGATACAATGCATCGCCTGTTTCCAAACCTCTGCCAACCCGACTTATAAAATCTCAACTTGTTCTAATTATCAATGTAAGATGCTCTTCCCTCGTGAATGTATCATGTAAATGACACTGAATGCTAAGTTTTAGTAGCCGTTGTAGAGGCCATGACTGATTTTTAGAGGAGCGGGAACAATCCATTCGAGGAAGTGGTTGTGAAGAGTTGACCCCGGTCGGGATGTGTGCGAGAGAGAGAGCAAGAGCCGCCCTCTGCCCACCAACCCTCCCTCCTCACACTGACAACAGTAACCGGCATCCACTACACCTCCCCACGTCACTATCACTCTCAGCACCAACATAACCACGTCCTCGCCTTACAAAGGAGGTCAAGTCAATATAATGCCATGATAATTACTTAAGACATAAGAGTGGACGGTATGTGTGACGCGGTGACCAAGAGAGTGTTTCCTAACTGATAATGACGATTGGTGGTGGCGAGAAGCGCTGGACTACCGACATATTACCTTCCTTTAAAGCCCCTGTACCAGCACCACACCCCACATACACAGTGTGTTGCACCAACAGGATATAGTCCCATCCCCAAGAGCCGGCCCGCCAAGCCACACTTGAGCACCCCATCCCCGGCCTGGACACTACCAATACTGGAAACTCAAACGATATTGCAGACTTCCCACTGACAACACTACAATGTTGGAGCATCAAACAATATCGTGTAATGCAAGATGTCTTTAGTAACTTTTGTTACACAAGGTTCATACTGTTAAGTTAGGGATAATGCACTCACTCCTGGGAGTTGTCAAGGTGTGTCACAGTACAGATGGAGGAGTGGTCCTGCTGGGGCCAGGATGAGGCTCTACCTGAGATGTACACACACTTCTCTGACCAAGTCATCGCGAACTCCTAGCTTTCCTGGACGACTAAGAGTCACGAGAAAATATAAACATCTGGAGACGGAAACCCGGAGAAATACAAGCTTACGCCCTACCACAAGGGTCAATATGGCATTCCAGTCCCGTCACTCGAACATGCCGGCTTCCACTTCACTAATACGCTAAGGTCATGACTTGTCAGCTACGAATATTGCTTAACTAACAGGTTAAGACCGTTACGTGGCTAATACGCTACGTACATTTCTTCTGCCATTAAGTTACAATACTTGTGGACACCTTTAAACAACTCTACATTGTAAGTAAGCCATGAAGGAGCGTCATCAGCAAAATATAATAAATAGTTCCACAACATCTGTCTCGCTCATGGTTGTGGCGTTGAGAGCAACGCCACAACCATGTTACACCAACATTAGGGAAGGACGTACTACAACTGCTCCCTCAAGCCTCATGGTCCTCACAGTTACAGGGATCACATGATATAATGTTACCCAAACTTAACATTGTTAAGAGGAAAGGACGCATATCAGGGTAGCCTTTCTCGACGTGGGTTGAGGTCAATAGTGCACTGCCGTAAGGTTATGTTTTGGGACCACTGATATTCTTAATCTTTATATATGATTTGCCACAAGGACTGATCTACATGAATATGTTTACGGAAGATGCCGATGTCATGCATGAAGTAAAAAGCAAAGTGAACTGCATCAACTTACAATGGAACCTAAACAAATTCCAGAGCTGGCTGGTGTATTAACATGATAAAATTCAACCAAAGTAAATGTAAAATAATGAGGAGGGGACAGAGAGAGTAAGCCTAGATACCAGTACTATCTAACAGGATATAAGGAACAGAAATGTGTATGCTAGACAGAATTGGTAGTCAATATCGTCTCTAACCTGTTGTCACGAGGTTAATAAGGACAAACTGTCTGCTGGCAATTAATAGAACTGCATTCATGTTCATGGATAAGGAAATTTTCAGCAAGCTGTTTTCATCCTAAGTTAGGCCAAAACTAGAATATACCACTTAATTTTGGTTACCGTACTTAATGCAGCATTGAAAATCAACAAAGAAGGTCCAGAGGAGGGCAACAATGACTACTAGAATTAAGAAAGCAAAGTTAAAAGGAAAAGTTTGAGGCCATTTCTTTGTCCTCCACGGAAAAGAAAAGTGTGAGGAGTGGCTTCATCATAACCTTTACGCTTTAAATCAGTTTGATGACGTCAGCAAGGAACAGTTCTTTAAAAGACACAAGAATAAAACGAGAGGCCATGACGAACTTACGTCTGGAAACTTGTTTGAGATGTACAAAAGTATATTTTAGAATAAGATGTGAATGGATGGAATAAACTGAATGATGAAACTGTGATAGTTTAAGTAATTGTATCATAATACACAAAGCTCAAGAGATGGGGCGTTACTAATGTTGAAATCCTCCCAGTAAAGTACAAATAGGTAAATGCGAAAACACAAATGAAAATCAATATGCGAGATTCACTAATGTGATGAGTATGATGTCTAATGAACTTTGTATGTTAGTACTAAGGTAAAGTTGGGCGGTGTGGCCTCGGGATGTGCCGTACCGAGTGTGGTCTGGGGTCTGTAGCTTGGGTGTATGTGGATTAGTGAGGTGTAGCCAGAGCGCAGCTGTGGATGTGACATAATGCAAGTCGAGTGACTGGTCCAGCACGGGAGAAATTATTGAAAGGACTACCCATGAGTAAACAGGGACGGGACAGAGGATGGGGGAGGTCGTCTCCCTGATGATGATGTGTGTGTGAGGAGGAGGATCTTGACGCAAGCAAGGTAGCGTGGAGCGCTGCTCGGGCACTATATGAAGCGACAGGTAAGGAACCACGCAAGAACTGTCCAACAGAAAGGGGTGTGGGGCGAGGGTAGGCCAACACCTGCTGGGCCAAGGTCGCTCACTCAGCCACACAGGAATATGTTGAGACGCAACACGCACCTTCCAACATATCATCTGTACTTCTCTCTTCACTTACCTAACCCCCTCCTTCCCCCAGTGTGTGTGTGTGTGTGTGTGTGTGTGCGCGCGCGCGCGTCCAAATTTATCAACCTAGACGGACATACTACAATATAAAAGAGAGAAACGTGTGGGAAAAGTATGAACGCGCGAACACAGACTCGCACACAAGCAAACACTAAACAACACAAGACCGTTATCATACGTACATGTCTGTCACAACTCCAACAATGTCCCACCCACCCCTACTGTCTCACTAGACTCCAGCCTCCTGTCCCACCCACCCCTACTGTCTCACTAGACCCAACCCTTCTCCATCTATCGACTCCAGACACTCAGCCTTCCTACGACTGAACCTATGATTATGGACACATTTCCTTCTTCCCAGACACACCTATGATTCCCTTCTCGCTCGTCTGGTCCTCCTCCCTACCCTCCACACAGCAAGGGTTGCTAGAAAACGTGCAGAAAAGAGCAAGCAGGATCCTCCTCGCTCCCCCATCCTACGCCACCTAAGGCGCTCAACACAATGATGACCTTACCACTTGCTCCAGCCATCATCACACAATAATGACCTTACCACTTGCTCCAGCCATCATCACACAATAATGACCTTACCACTCGCTCCAACCATCATCACACAATAATGACCTTACCACTCGCTCCAACCATCATCACACAATAATGACCTTACCACTTGCTCCAGCCATCATCACACAATAATGACCTTACCACTTGCTCCAGCCATCATCACACAACAATGACCTTACCACTTGCTCCAGCCATCATCACACAATAATGACCTTACCACTTGCTCCAGCCATCATCACACAATAATGACCTTACCACTTGCTCCAGCCATCATCACACAATAATGACCTTACCACTTGCTCCAGCCATCATCACACAATAATGACCTTACCACTTGCTCCAACCATCATCACACAATAATGACCTTACCACTTGCTCCAGCCATCATCACACAATAATGACCTTACCACTTGCTCCAACCATCATCACACAATAATGACCTTACCACTTGCTCCAGCCATCATCACACAATAATGACCTTACCACTTGCTCCAACCATCATCACACAATAATGACCTTACCACTTGCTCCAGCCATCATCACACAATAATGACCTTACCACTTGCTCCAACCATCATCACACAATAATGACCTTACCACTTGCTCCAGCCATCATCACACAATAATGACCTTACCACTTGCTCCAACCATCATCACACAATAATGACCTTACCACTTGCTCCAGCCATCATCACACAATAATGACCTTACCACTTGCTCCAACCATCATCACACAATAATGACCTTACCACTTGCTCCAACCATCATCACACAATAATGACCTTACCACTTGCTCCAACCATCATCACACAATAATGACCTTACCACTTGCTCCAACCATCATCACACAATAATGACCTTACCACTTGCTCCAACCATCATCACACAATAATGACCTTACCACTTGCTCCAACCATCATCACACAATAATGACCTTACCACTTGCTCCAACCATCATCACACAATAATGACCTTACCACTTGCTCCAACCATCATCACACAATAATGACCTTACCACTTGCTCCAACCATCATCACACAATTTCGGGAGAAACTAAGACAAGATTCTCGTCACCTCTTCCCGCCTGAGATCCCTCGTCCCTGACCTGGAGGCCGCCGGGAAAACCGTGGTCAACACTTCCCTAGAAGACCAAACCAACCAGTGCCAACACCTGTAGCGTAGTATATCACCCTAATGATGGTCACCCTTGTGATGGTGGACACACTTAGCGTGTCACCCTAGTGATGGTGGACACTATCTACCACCAACTCCAATCCTATCCTCCTTCAACGTTAATCCAGTATTCACATTATGTGGATTTTCTCGCATGTTATCAGACTCTGACATTTGTTGGTCAATAAAGTGTTATCGTTATCATTATCACTTTCATTATCATCATTACTACAAACACCTAACCAACACACACACACACACACACACACACAATGTGGCAGCCAGAAGCAGTGTACCTCACTTACCATGCTGGTGAGCCATCCTGTTCGTCCCACCGTAACAACCATATTGTCCTCCACCCCCCCCTTCCCCCAGCACACAAATACCCCCCCCCCCCCCCATGGGCACCTGCGGGAGCGGCAGTGGCGACGGCGGGGCAGCAATCGCGTGGCGGCCACAGTGGCCTTGTGTAGGAGGCGCGCGACGCACACCTCCCACACCAGTGGTGAGGCGACACCTTCTGCCTTAACGTGTGACGCCCAGGATCATCATCACGTCACCTTCTGTGATGTGTTGTGTACACTGCAAGTTGTAGTGTTGACCCAGGCTGGCTAGTGACGCACAATATGGGTGACCCAGGCTGGCTAGTGACGCACAATATGGGTGACCCAGGCTGGCTAGTGACGCACAATATGGGTGACCCAGGCTGGATAGTGACGCACAATATGGGTGACCCAGGCTGGCTAGTGAGGCACAATATGGGTGACCCAGGTTGGCTAGTGACGCACAATAAGGGTGACCCAGGCTGGCTAGTGACGCACAATAAGGGTGACCCAGGCCTGGTAGTACGCACAATATAGGTGACCCAGGCTGCTGTGACACAAAGGGTGACCCAGGCTGTGGCTAGTGACGCACAATATAGGGTGACCCAGGCTGAGACCCCTAGTGACGCACAATAAGGGTGACCCAGGCTGGCTAGTGACGCACAATAAGGGTGACCCAGGCTGGCTAGTGACTGCACAATAAGGGTGACCCAGGCTGGCTAGTGACGCACAATATAGGTGACCCAGGCTGGCTAGTGACGCACAATAAGGGTGACCCAGGCTGGCTAGTGACGCACAACATAGGTGACCCAGGCTGGCTAGTGACGCACAGTAAGGGTGACCCAGGCTGGCTAGTGACGCACAATAAGGGTGACCCAGGCTGGCTAGTGACGCACAACATAGGTGACCAGGCTGGCTAGTGACGCACAATATGGGTGACCCAGGCTGGCTAGTGACGCACAATAAGGGTGACCCAGGCTGGCTAGTGACGCACAATAAGGGTGACCCAGGCTGGCAAGTGACACACTTAGGGTGACCCAGGCTGGCTAGTGACGCACAATAAGGGTGACCCAGGCTGGCTAGTGACTCACATTAAGGTGACCCAGGCTGGCTAGTGACGCACAATATAGGTGACCCAGGCTGGCTAGTGACGCACAATAAGGGTGACCCAGGCTGGCTAGTGACGCACAACATAGGTGACCCAGGCTGGCTAGTGACGCACAGTAAGGGTGACCCAGGCTGGCTAGTGACGCACAATAAGGGTGACCCAGGCTGGCTAGTGACGCACAACATAGGTGACCCAGGCTGGCTAGTGACGCACAATATGGGTGACCCAGGCTGGCTAGTGACGCACAATATGGGTGACCCAGGCTGGCTAGTGACGCACAATATGGGTGACCCAGGCTGGCTAGTGACACACAATATGGGTGACCCAGGCTGGCTAGTGACGCACAATATGGGTGACCCAGGCTGGCTAGTGACACACAATATGGGTGACCCAGGCTGGCTAGTGACGCACAATAAGGGTGACCCAGGCCGGCTAGTGACGCACAATATGGGTGACCCAGGCTGGCTAGTGACGCACAATATGGGTGACCCAGGCCGGCTAGTGACGCACAATATGGGTGACCCAGGCTGGCTAGTGACACACACCAAGGGTGACCCAGGCTGGTTGATGCAACACACTAGGGGCGACCCAGGCTGGTTGGTGCAACACACTAGGGGCGACCCAGGCTGGTTGGTGCAACACACTAGGGGTGACCCAGGCTGGCTGGCGCAACACACTCGGGGCGACCCAGGCTGGCTGGCGCAACACACTAGGGGCGACCCCGGCTGGCTGGCGCAACACACTAAGGGTGACCCAGGCTGGTTGGTGCAACACACTAGGGGTGACCCAGGCTGGTTGGTGCAACACACTCGGGGCGACCCAGGCTGGCTGGCGCAACACACTAGGGGTGACCCAGGCTGGTTTGTGCAACACACTCGGGGCGACCCAGGCTGGCTGGCGCAACACACTAAGGGTGACCCAGGCTGGTTGGTGCAACACACTAGGGGCGACCCAGGCTGGTTGGTGCAACACACTAGGGGCGACCCAGGCTGGTTGGTGCAACACACTAGGGGTGACCCAGGCTGGCTGGCGCAACACACTAGGGGCGACCCAGGCTGGTTGGTGCAACACACTAGGGGCGACCCAGGCTGGCTGGCGCAACACACTATGGGCGACCCAGGCTGGTTGGTGCAACACACTAGGGGTGACCCAGGCTGGCTGACGCAACACACTAGGGGCGACCCAGGCTGGCTGGCGCAACACACTAGGGGCGACCCAGGCTGGCTGGCGCAACACACTAGGGGCGACCCAGGCTGGCTGACGCAACACACTAGGGGCGACCCAGGCTGGCTGACGCAACACACTAGGGGCGACCCAGGCTGGCTGACGCAACACACTAGGGGCGACCCAGGCTGGCTGACGCAACACACTAGGGGCGACCCAGGCTGGCTGACGCAACACACTAGGGGCGACCCAGGCTGGCTGGCGCAACACACTAGGGGCCACCCAGGCTGGCTGGCGCAACACACTAGGGGCGACCCAGGCTGGCTGACGCAACACACTACGGGTTGGTTGTACCATCCTGCTGAAGGTCTGCAGCACCGGTTCTCAAGGGTCGTGCCATCCTGCTGAAGGTGTGCATCTCCACCAGCTACAACACCGCTGTTCCCTGCCTCCCCGGACGTAACTTCAGATACAGACTTTGTCTCCGTGCACCACCCTGGCTGGGTGTGGACCGTGCACCACCCTGGCTGGGTGTGGACCGTGCACCACCCTGGCTGGGTGTGGACCGTGCATCACCCTGGCTGGGTGTGGACCGTGCACCACCCTGGCTGGGTGTGGACCGTACACCACCCTGGCTGGGTGTGGACCGTGCACCACCCTGGCTGGGTGTGGACCGTGCACCACCCTGGCTGGGTGTGGACCGTGCACCACCCTGGCTGGGTGTGGACCGTGCACCACCCTGGCTGGGTGTGGACCGTGCACCACCCTGGCTGGGTGTGGACCGTGCACCACCTGGCTGGGTGTGGACCGTGCACCACCCTGGCTGGGTGTGGACCGTGCATCACCCTGGCTGGGTGTGGACAGTGCACCACCCTGGCTGGGTGTGGACCGTGCACCACCCTGGCTGGGTGTGGACCGTGCACCACCCTGGCTGGGTGTGGACCGTGCACCACCCTGGCTGGGTGTGGACCGTGCACCACCCTGGCTGGGTGTGGACCGTGCACCACCCTGGCTGGGTGTGGACCGTGCATCCACCTGGCTGGGTGTGGACCGTGCATCACCCTGGCTGGGTGTGGACCGTGCACCACCCTGGCTGGGTGTGGACAGTGCACCACCCTGGCTGGGTGTGGACCGTGCACCACCCTGGCTGGGTGTGGACCGTGCACCACCCTGGCTGGGTGTGGACAGTGCACCACCCTGGCTGGGTGTGGACAGTGCACCACCCTGGCTGGGTGTGGACAGTGCACCACCCTGGCTGGGTGTGGACCGTGCACCACCCTGGCTGGGTGTGGACCGTGCACCACCCTGGCTGGGTGTGGACCGTGCATCACCCTGGCTGGGTGTGGACAGTGCACCACCCTGGCTGGGTGTGGACAGCGCACTACCCTGGCTGGGTGTGGACCGTGCACCACCCTGGCTGGGTGTGGACAGTGCACCATCCTGGCTGGGTGTGGACCGTGCACCATCCTGGCTGGGTGTGGACCTTGCATCACCCTGGCTGGGTGTGGACAGTGCACCACCCTGGCTGGGTGTGGACCGTGCACCACCCTGGCTGGGTGTGGACAGTGCACCATCCTGGCTGGGTGTGGACCGTGCACCATCCTGGCTGGGTGTGGACCTTGCACCACCCTGGCTGGGTGTGGACCGTGCACCACCCTGGCTGGGTGTGAACCGTGCATCATCCTGGCTGGGTGTGGACAGTGCACCACCCTCGCTGGGTGTGGACCGTGCACCACCCTGGCTGGGTGTGAACCGTGCATCATCCTGGCTGGGTGTGGACCGTGCACCACCTTGGCTGGGTGTGGACCGTGCACCACCCTGGCTGGGTGTGGACAGTGCACCACCCTGGCTGGGTGTGGACCGTGCACCACCCTGGCTGGGTGTGGACCGTGCATCATCCTAGCTGGGTGAGGACAGTGCACCACCCTGGCTGGGTGTGGACCGTGCATCACCCTGGCTGGGTGTGGACCGTGCACCACCCTGGCTGGGTGTGGATCGTGCACCACCCTGGCTGGGTGTGGACCGTGCACCACCCTGGCTGGGTGTGGACCGTGCATCACCCTGGTTGGGTGTGGACCGTGCACCACCCTGGCTGGGTGTGGACCGTGCACCACCCTGGCTGGGTGTGGACCGTGCACCACCCTGGCTGGGTGTGGACCGTGCACCACCCTGGCTGGGTGTGGACCGTGCACCACCCTGGCTAGGTGTGGATCGTGCACTACCCTGGCTGGGTGTGGACCGTGCACCACCCTGGCTGGGTGTGGACCGTGCACCACCCTGGCTGGGTGTGGACCGTGCACCACCCTGGCTGGGTGTGGACCGTGCACCACCCTGGCTGGGTGTGGACCGTGCACCACCCTGGCTAGGTGTGGACAGTGCACTACCCTGGCTGGGTGTGGACCGTGCACCACCCTGGCTAGGTGTGGATCGTGCACTACCCTGGCTGGGTGTGGACCGTGCACCACCCTGGCTAGGTGTGGACCGTGCACCACCCTGGCTGGGTGTGGACCGTGCACCACCCTGGCTAGGTGTGGACAGTGCACTACCCTGGCTGGGTGTGGATCGTGCACCACCCTGGCTAGGTGTGGATCGTGCACTACCCTGGCTAGGTGTGGACCGCGCACCACCCTGGCTAGGTGTGGACCGTGCACCACCCTGGCTAGGTGTGGATCGTGCACTACCCTGGCTAGGTGTGGACCGCGCACCACCCTGGCTGGGTGTGGACCGTGCACCACCCTGGCTAGGTGTGGATCGTGCACTACCCTGGCTAGGTGTGGACCGCGCACCTGGCCCTACCAGACAACAAGTGTGGCACTTGGCCCAATGTACCCAGTCCTTCCCGCAGTGTTGTTTACACAACACAAATACCCAGAGTGTGTGTTAGGGAAGGTCTCCCCTGTTTAATGATCTGGTTAGGAGTTCATCTATAAAAATGAACAAAAATAATAACAAGATCACTAAGGTGTTTTCTAAACATTTACGACAAAACAAAGAGACGATATGCTTCGGCTGGGCCACTATATTGGACAAACTGACGTCTGAACAGGAGACAGTGGCAACTCTATTTTTCTCTGCGAGTCCAACAGGAAACATTCTAGTGGCAAGTGGGTCTTGCCCGGGGGCAGGAACCAGACCCCACCCATCGCTGGGTCTTGCCCGGGGGCAGGAACCAGACCCCACCCATCGCTGGGTCTTGCCCGGGGGCAGGAACCAGACCCCACCCATCGCTGGGTCTTGGCCGGGGGCAGGAACCAGACCCTACCCATCGCTGGGTCTTGCCCGGGGGCAGGAACCAGACCCCACCCATCGCTGGGTCTTGCCCGGGGGCAGGAACCAGACCCCACCCATCGCTGGGTCTTGCCCGGGGGCAGGAACCAGACCCCACCCATCGCTGGGTCTTGCCCGGGGGCAGGAACCAGACCCCACCCATCGCTGGGTCTTGCCCGGGGGCAGGAACCAGACCCCACCCATCGCTGGGTCTTGCCCGGGGGCAGGAACCAGACCAAACCCATCGCTGGGTCTTGCCCCAGGCCAGTTATAGTCCATCGATTGGGGGGAGGGGGGTAAATATGGGGAAATCCGTCCTACCACTTCTCGCAGCTCCCCATCACACACACATACACACACACGCATTCACTTGAGGGAGGGAAAGTGTGATATGTGGATTTGGCACTGTGGCGCGTGGATTCCTCATGAACACACACACACACAGTTATTCACGGTAAGCAGAGCGACGGAACTACTACATTGACTCAAGGGAAAAGTTTGTTCGCTCGGCGGAGATCATGTTCCCAGGGCGAAGGGCATGTGGAAAGTGTATTGAGTGATAGTGAACCAGGCAAGCCTTACACTGGTCTGGTTTGCGGCCACACCTCACCCAAGAGGCTCTCCTGCCGAAGGCTGGGCAGCTACTACTGCAGGAGGCCACTTACACGGACCTCGCTCCTCCTCTCAGTCCCCGCACTACCCCACCAGCCTAACCATGGCGTGTGCAGGGGAAAGTGACTTCATGGAGCTCTTCCTTCAGTTCCTGGAAGGTAGGATGGCTGGGGCCTGGAAGGTAAAGTCCAGGCTCCACAAAGCCACAGGCAATAGTTTCAGTTCGTGTAGGTGATATCCACTGGCCAAATATTTCTCTGAATATTTCTCCAGACGACCAAGTTAGTGACCAACTCTTGTCCACTGTATACTCTACTTCCTTTCCACACCGAAGAACCTTCCCCTCCAGATCCCTGGAGCCCTGTCCTTTTTCCATGCTTGGTCCGCCTGTGTACCTACCAATGGTCGTCCTGCAAGATTACCTGACCTGCCGGGCGCTAGTACGTCATCTGCTTCCTACATGAACTTTCCTTAATCATGATGATGCTGAAGCCAGCCTAAAACCGGTTCCTTCCGTCTACATACTTCTAACCTGTTCCTCCTACCCGCTAGACTAGACATTAAGAAACCAGATGAAGTTACGTTGATAAAATTGAACACGTAACGTTTCTATATATTTACTTTTATTGTGTTCAAGTGTTCCTTTAGATATAAATAGGATCAAGTCTACGAAGGCAAATACTGGGTATGATGGCATGACCTATGACCTGACCCTTAATACTCACGTCAGAGGTCCTAGCATGACTCGTACCGTCGTGCTGGAGCAGGTCATGTGATCACGTGGAAGACTAGTGATCCAAGAAGAGGAAGGTCATGTACATATACACACCTGACTCATGACTTCGCTGGCCACCTGACCCAGGGATGGCCGATATTTGCACATACATGCTGGGAACTTCCCTCATGACGTAACACTAACGGGGCCAGACCACGGAGCCAACCTAAACCTTTGTCATCACTGAGAATGAGGCGTAAAGCTGGCAAGTGATGGAAATCCTTACTAGTGTTAGAAAAGTCGAACCCTGGGTTGACGCGCGCGCGCACACACACCTGGGATGGCAATGTAACTTTCACTCACTACAATATACAATAATTGCAAAGTCATCACTTGGTACCAAGCATGAAATATAATGCAACGTTGTCGATGGACGAAGGGTACACGGCCTGTCTTGCATGCAAATACAGGACCGTTGCTGTGGTTCCATAATATACAGAGCCACAGAGTTGCCTCGAGACGAGGAAGGAAGTAGTGCTGTCTACCTAACATGTTAAGGCTAGGCATACGACGCGTCCTGTCATGAGCACGGAAGTACCCGCAGTACTACAGGAGGCCAGCAGAGAAGGTGTTCGTTATTATGGTATTCCAGTCAGTCCTTGGCCTGACCTTGGCCGCGGGCAGGTACCCGCCAACCTGCTCCCAGTGTCGCAGCCTCTCACACAACCTTCTGCGCAATACTTCTAGTTCTGCTCCACCTCCGGTGGCTGGCAGGAGCCTCGTACCACAGCTCAGGGACGGGTCACACGCATCCTTCTGCCCAATATTTCTGCTTCTGGATCTAGTCCATCCCAGGGTACTGACAAGACCCTAAACATGGGAGCTGGGTTGTGTTAGAGGTAGTACAGATCACAATTCAAAATGAGACTCCACATACGTCCCCAGACGTTATCATATACCCATCTGCCTTCAAGTAATATATATATCTGTATTCAGTAATGTCTAAGGATCATACACGAGGTAAACAATATATCGATATGGGTCAAATTAAGCGTGCGCGGATGATCTTAAGGCCTGTCTACACAAGCGGGTCTGATCGGCGGGTTTGCCCGTTAACGGCCAAATTCTGGCGGGCCTGCCCGTGAATGTTGTCCACACGACTGAAGTGATGAACAGCCGGGCCTGCCCGACGATGTTGCCAGTAGCGGGTGGAGTGCGGTACGAGAACCATGGTGCCTAGCATTGTCAAGAAAAAGATTTTGTGCGTCTGGCAGGGTAGAAACTCCAGCTACCGGGCACCAGCTCAGTGATTTCGCTCGGCGGGCTTTCGGGCAGTTTGATCGTTTGCGCGTCAAATATGGCCGTTAACGGGCAAGCCCGCCGATCAGGCCCGCTCGTGTAGACAGGCCTTTATATCCTGCATGTGTTACAATAACATTCACACCGATAAAGCTTTATTCCTTAAGCTAGAAAACCGCACACGATTGATTTCCCAAGAACATATAGCGAGTAATATTACTATTTTTAACTTAATGACACTAAAGCTAATATATTTCATCAACCTGGAAATCTGTTTTTCCTCACATCTACCACAGTCCAGCATGAGCTACGGACAACAGCAACGTCAATTAGTGGCTTCTCGTGTATATATCACCATTACGAAGGAAGGTGAGCCAACATGTAGCAGAACACAATAGCCCTCACGAGCTGAGGCAAAGTATCACCAACTTAGCATCTGTTTTTAATATCCCGGTTTTTCATCATTATATTTTCTAGCTGTAGTAGATACACACTCTCCCTCCTTGTTCATCCTAACACACTCTTCTAAACTTCTTGTATTCATCCCACCTCCGACCGCCCCTTCTAAACGACCATCCTGGCACTGACTGAAGTAACTTACGGAAATACATTTTCGATGACTTGACAAACTTTCTTTCCTCGTGTGATGCTTCTGTCTTGATCAAGTGGTAGTAACTATTGTTGTCGTGACTAAAGCATATGTATTCCCTCTACTTAGATTTTCAGGTTCAACAATATTCAAGCTGTCTCTCCTAATGACACAATTAATTTTCTCCACTTTGTAGGACTCAACTTCACCCCCCCCCCATCCTAACGCACCTCCCACTGCATTTCCGCTTCTCTCTACACTCTCTCGAGAATGCCCAAGGATCTTCTCTTTATGGACACAAAGTATGGCGTATGGACCACATGGAATCCTTCTTCGTCTTTTGCAAGACTCTGCATCTGAATTTGCGCCGCTGTTTACTAAAGTTTCACTTTCACTTTAAAGTAAAACTTTATAAATACATGACAGTTCCAGCTACCGTCTCACTCCCATGACGTCTATTATGTCGAAAATCTTCAAATTTCTCTACTTCTATGGCCTTAATCATCTTGAATTTCAGTGTTTATATTGATCATCAACTTCTCCAAGCAAAATATATAATGTTCCTATGTTACTAATGTCTAGCTCAACAATCTCTTTGGACTTCTGATCTGGCAATCCTACGTTGTATTCTTCACATCTCAAAAGCCTGATATTGTGTAGCATCAGGTGTGACCTTCCTCTCTTATCTCATGGTCAAGATTCCTCCCTAACCGGTCTGGTCAGGGATCAAGCTTTCCCTTGTTCCCTTGGCGCCCCCTCCTGTCTCCTACATCATTCCTTCTGTAACTGAAAATTTTTCCTCAAAATATAACCCAATGATCACTAAAAACTCCATTCCTCTACTTTCAAATCCACACCTTATTTTGTTCCACCTCCTCTCCGCTTCTTGTGACTCCTGTAGACTCGTCAAGATTGTATTTACTACAGCGGTAGATGCAACCTACTTAATCGTAATATTTCTCTTCCCCATCACCTTTGATGACTCTGTAATTCCACTACTGTACAGTCCTCATAACTGGCGTCATTATAACTATCTTGGAAGTCCAAGAAACTAAAAATCCCGTCTAACTATCGAATATTTTTTCTCTTCTGAATAGTTGGTGCGAGTATATAGGAGTGATTCCTCCTTGTACGGTCTGACGGCCAGCTCTCTCTCACAACTGGAGATGTTCTACCTCGGTACACATACCTCGCATCATGCTCCGCTTGTCAACTTTCTTCATATGACCTCAAAATATGACCCACCTGCCCTAAACAGTAAAGTTGGCTTTCTTGGCTTTGTCTATAAACTACTACTGTTTGCGCTCCCCAAAAGTAGTTACTTGTGACACCCATCTCCCCCACCATAAGCTAACATATGCAATACTTAACAAGATACTTCGTCATGGCATCAGTGAGATGCCAGCAACACCTCCAATGTTGGCCGTTGTGATGTTTGATTCTTTCCCAACACCTTATCCCTTAACTTTACAACTCCCAGCCTTCTTATAGCTTCCCCGTCAGTCACGAACTAATCATTATTCTAAAGGGCAGTGTGTGTTTCATACAAATTCTTCAAAGTGATTATTCCTATCTCTTTAGTTACCTATCTTTTCAGCACTTTACACTCTCCAATTAAGATCTAGCCTCCAAAAGTATGAGACTCTGACATACAGCTCAATAGAACATGAAGCAAGGCCTGGCAGGCAGGGTTAGGGAACATGAGGCAGGATCTGGCAGGCAAATTGAGGGAACATGAGGTACGGCAGTGGCCGGGGCTGCAACGGTACCGATGCACAGTGGTTAGCGTCAGTCAGCACAGGCCAGCCCGGGGTCTGATTCTTCCAAGGCGTGACAGTCAGCCTACACCAAACCCAGGTGTTCATCCGATCCTTTGGGCTGGTAGATGAATGGGTAACTGGCTTAAGCTGGTATGTGTGTGTGTGTGTGTGTATGGGCAGTTTGTTTGTTTACTGGCGCTCCCTCGCTGACGCGGGAAAAAGCGATCATATATATATATATATATATATATATATATATATATATATATATATATATATATATATATATATATATATATATATTATACTTTGTCGCTGTCTCCCGCATCAGCGAGGTAGCTCAAGGAAACAGACGAAAGAATGGCCCAACCCGCCCTCATACATATGTATATACATACACGCCCACACAGGCACATATACATATCTACACATTTCAAAGTATACATACATAGACATATACATATATACACATGTACATATTCATACTTGCTGCCTTCATCCATTCCCGTTGCCACACCGCCACACATGAAATGGCACCCCCTCCCCCCGGGCGCGCGAGGTAGCGCTAGGAAAAGACAAAAGGCCACATTCGTTCACACTCAATCGAGTCAACACGAGTAAAAGACTTCCTGTAATATAATAATACCAATCACGAGTATGCTTTTGAAGGTTGGTCACCTCACCTAAGGAAACACAAACACCAACTAAAGAAGGTCCACAGGAGAGCAATGAAGATGACATCAAAATCAAAATTAGTTACAAGAAAATACCAAGCCTTTAATTTGTCCATCACGGAAGAGATAAGAACGATGGCTGACCTGATCACAATTTCTGAGATTTAAAGCAGAATGATGACAACATGAAAACTTCTCCCAAAGACGCAGCGAGCCTCGCTCCGACACCGGACATAAACTGAAATTAACAAAGAAACTTGTTTTGAAAAAATGCAAATAAGATGTTATAGTATGAGAGGTGGATGAATAGATTTAACTGAATTCGGTTATCATAAATATGGACAATATACATACAAAAGCGCAAAATCTATATGACAGTAGTGAAGGTTCAAATGGAGACCCATGAGTATAGCTCCCACCCAACCCGCATGCTAGCACAACAAGTAATTGGGTAATAGCTAACAAGTTCTACCATACTTGTACATGCACAACCACACACCAAAGAATCCCCAAAGTAGTGGTTAGCGTTATGATCCACCAGTCCAACGGGACTGGGTTCAAGTCCCGGCTAAGGTTGTCGGCTCAGGCAACCCAACTTTTGATTCTCCTCCCAGACTGGTCGATGAATGGTTACCTGACGTAAACTGAGGTAGGTGTGTGTGTGTGTGTGTGTGTGTGTGTGTGTGTGTGTGTGTGTGTGTGTGTGGTGTAAATATGGTTAAGATATGGTTTGTACATAAGGCAGAGACGGGGCAACAATAGCATGAAACGTTTCCCGTATATCATCTACTGAACTTTAAAAGCTCACATGAGGTTGTTTACATTATACCTCCACAGCCATTTATAATTAGTAATACTGTAATGCAGCCCCCCTCATCGTCCAGTCCAAGTCCGCTTTTTTTCTATTACTCAACATTTGAAATTTGAATCTACCCGGAACATAGTACTGAAATGTCACAAACAGTAAACACCACCTAAAAACACATAGCACGACCACGTGAAAGCTTGACGACGTTCTAAGAACTAGAATGACTACGAAGAATAAAGGTAACGTAACAGGATCTGTAGAACAGGAAACCTAAACGATTTGCCTTTCTACAGAAGGGATGAAGCAATCCAGTAATGTAGGATTCTCCTCCTTATCCCTCCTCCCCGTTTTTCCTCCAGATTCTCCAAATAAACTTACATCACAGTTCTCATAACTTTTACATTCTTCCAACATTTTTCTCTCTACACCTCAACTAATGTCCAGTCTTCCTGGTCTGGTCAAGTACCACTGTTATTCCACTTAACACTAACTCATCAAGAGGAGAGTGTTGTCAACGGCCCCAGCATGTTGACCCTAGACCCAGCACCACCTACCACACCCTCTGTTCCTGTCACAAAACACCAATGCATAACACCCACAATGATGGCCATATCTCATGAACACAGCCACACCTCAATCCTTTGAGCATCATGATGTCTTTTGAGCATGATGGCCTAGCAAGCTTTGACCTGACCTTTGATGAAGGTCAAAGGCCAAGTCATCATACCTTAGGGTCAATATCATATTGCTCAAAGGGAAAAGAAAGCCACCATCCACGAATCCTTAAAATACTGGACAATCCTTTAACCCAGCCTGACTCTCGCAGTGTTCACCGTCTCCGTACCAGAGGATGTAAACCGCTAACGGCATACACCAAAGCCTAGTCACAAGCGCCTGGAGCCCGGCAACACCGGCGAGGCAAGCAATCCTCCCTCCCTCCCACGCCACGCCGAACAACCATCATGATATTCAACTGGGTGTGAGACCTGCCCGCTACCATCAGTGACGCACACCCTCCATCATTACCATCGCCCCACTTCACAACCACCATACCACTACCATCCAGGTCTATCCTACACCAACGTCATCATCCTCACAAAACGAATTCATACTAACTGATGTTCAACACATCTAAAAAAAAATTCTGGCCATGAATATCAATCGTAGTTTCAGATTATATGCATATGTTAAGCTGAGAAATTAAGTGTACTGCTGTACACAAAGTTGGACTTTTCTTTAACGCTGAAATATTTTGAGTTTATACATTATATACACAATGCTATGACTTTAAATACATAATACTATGACTTTAAATGAGTTAACTACTACGCAACACAAGCTTGAGTCCTAATACAAATACACAAAGTGGGGGAAAGTCAAGCTTGTGGAGTGGAAATAAATCGTGATAACTATTTCGTTCACTAATAAAAAAAAATGAGCCGAAGTCCTATGACACTGGTTGCCACTGTTACACAAGCGGATCGCTACCAGTCTCTCACAACCTAAGTGTCCCATTTAATTCAAGAGTAATACACGAAATATTACCTCTGGGCATGACAGTCACTTGCCATCAAAGACGCCACACTGCCACACAGCCAAGGCGCCTAACATCTACTACTACATACACCAATTTATCAACTTTATTTTTCAAAGTCCAATACCTATATGACCTTCACCTGGGATGCTTAAGCACAAATACCACCCATCTACTACATGAACAGCCTGACAACTGACAAACACAACGTACAAATTTCAAGCCATCACACAATCATGTTGGCATTCGAGGCGTATATCGAAATTCTTGAGAAGAGGTTGTCACACCTAACTGAACCATGAGGTTCTTCACCAAATTTCTAAATGGTGTCAAGATTCTGCATCTATTGACAACGAAAAATCAATTACTACAGTTGCATGTAAATGCACTGCACGTACAGTGCAATCCCATTGTGTACGCGCTGAGTGGTACTCTGATACATAAAGGTTAAGACTAATACGAGAAATATAATCGGAAATTATAAAAAATACATGAAAATAGTTTTTCAAGGACACTAAATGAATCGGGAGCAAAGATAAAGTAAACGATTATAAAAACACTAAAAGAGGTTGAAAGTACTGACATTGCTGAAATGCATAATGAAAATGCATAAAGAGGGAGGGAATATGAAGCATAAGGGAGGAGGGGATATGAAGTATAAGGGAGGAAGAAATATGAAGCATAAGGGAGAAGGGGATATGAAGCTTAAGGGAGAAGGGGATATGAAGTATTAGGGAGGAGGGAATATGAAGCATAAGGGAGGAGGGAATATGAAGCATAAGGAAGGAGGGGATATGAAGCATTAGGGAGGAGGGGATATGAAGTATAAGGGAGGAGGGAATATAAAGTATAAGGGAAGAGGGAATATGAAGCATAAGGGAGAGGGGGATATGAAGTTATTAAAAGGGAGGAGGGGACATGACGTATAAGGGAGGAGGGGATATGAAGTATAAAGGAGAAGGGAATATGAAGCATAAGGATGGAGGGGATATGAAGCATAAGGAAGGAGGGGATATGAAGTATTAGGGAGGAGGGGATATGAAGTATAAGGGAGGAGGGAATATGAAGCATAAGGGAGAGCGGGGGATATGAAGCATAAGGGAGAGGGGGGGATATGAAGTATAAGGGAGGAGGGAATATGAAGCATAAGGAAGGAGGGGATATGAAGTATAAGGAAGGAGGGGATATGAAGTATAAGGAAGGAGGGGATATGAAGTATAAGGAAGGAGGGGATATGAGGTATAAGGGAGGAGGGGATATGAAGTATAAGGGAGGAAGAAATATGAAGCATAAGGGAGAAGGGGATATGAAGCTTAAGGGAGAAGGGGATATGAAGTATTAGGGAGGAGGGGATATGAAGTATAAAGAAGGGAATATCAAGCATAAGGGAGGAGGGAATATGAAGCATAAGGAAGGAGGGGATATGAAGCATTAGGGAGGAGGGGATATGAAGCATTAGGGAGGAGGGAATATGAAGTATAAGGGAAGAGGGAATATGAAGTATAAGGGAGGAGGGAATATGAAGTATAAGGGAGGAGGGAATATGAAGCATAAGGGAGAGGGGGATATGAAGTTATTAAAAGGGAGGAGGGGACATGACGTATAAGGGAGGAGGGGATATGAAGTATAAAGGAGAAGGGAATATGAAGCATAAGGATGGAGGGGATATGAAGCATAAGGAAGGAGGGGATATGAAGTATTAGGGAGGAGGGGATATGAAGTATAACGAAGGAAGGAATATGACGCACAAGGGAGAGGGGGGGATATGATGTATAAGGGAGGAGGGAATATGAAGCATAAGGAAGGAGGGGATATGAACTATAAGGAAGGAGGGGATATGAAGTATAAGGAAGGAGGGGATATGAAGTATAAGGAAGGAGGGGATATGAAGTATAAGGGAGGAGGGAATATGAAGCATAAGGAAGGAGGGGATATGAAGTTTAAGGGAGGAGGGAATATAAGGAAGGAGGGGATATGAAGTTAGGAAGGAAGGGACATGAAGTAAAGAAGGAGGGGATATGAAGTAAGGGAGAAAGGAATATGAAGTATATGAGAGGAGGGGATAGGATGCATATGGGTGAAGGGGATATGAAGTACAAGGGAGGAGGGAATATAAAGCATACAGAAGGAGGGTACAAGAAGCATAAAGAAGGAGGGGAAATGAAGCACAAGGAAGGTGGGAGGGGATATGAAGCACAGGGAAGGAGGGAGGGGATATGAAGCATAAGGAAGGAGGGGAGGCGAAGTATATGTAATTTGTTTTCTGAACATTCTGATCCCTTAAGGCAACACAATTCCTCCAGCAACAGGCCTTTTGAATGCACAGTGTGGCAATTTAGATATTATTTGACAGACTGGCAAAGTAGGAATTGCTTGAGCCTTAAGGGTGGGGTTTGGGGATAGGCTGACCTCTAGCAAACAAGGACTTGCTTGAACCTTAGGGTTGGGGTCTGGAGAGGGGCTAACATTTTGCAATGAAGGACTTGCTTAAACGTTAGGATTAGGGTCTAGGAAAAGGCTGACATCTAACAAGCAAGGACTTGCTTGAGCCTTGGGTCAGGAGAGTGGCTGACATCTAGCAAGCAAGGACTTGCTTGACCCTTAGGGTTGGGAGAGGGGATGACATCTAGTAAGTGAGGACTTTCTTGAGCCTTAGGGTTGGGGTCTGGAGAGGGACTGACATCTAGCTTGCAAGGACTTGCTTGAGCCTTAGGGGTGGGGTCTAGAGGGGGGCTGAAATCATGCAAGGAAGGATTTGCTTGGGCTTTTCAGTCAGTAATGGGGAAAGGACTGTGATAAAAAAGTACAAATAGGGAATTCGGTACTACAAGTGCAAGATACTTATGGAGCATGTACAAATATAAGGGGGGTGCATAATATTAAGACTGCACAAGCCTTTAGCTTAGAAAGCATCATAAAGCACTTGGGTCAATGCAAATGCTGACACTGTTCTGGGTTTAAGTCTAGGTTTATATAAAAGAGTAAAAATGGTATGGATATAATAAAATTCCAGTGGATGGGGATCTAAAAGTAAAGAGGAGCACATACATTAAAACTGTTAGAGTCTTATGTGGGTGGGTGGGTGGGTGTGTGTGTGTGTGTGTGTGTGTGTTGGAGGGATTTGCAAGCATATAAAATAATGCAACTAGTGAAATTGGTGGGCCTTAGGTAGACAGAACCAAAATTATATGGAGAATACTGAGGGGGATTTAAAAGTAAATGTGGAATACAAAAACACAATAGGTTTTTCAAGGAAATGGGTCTGAAACTACAAAGGGAAATACAAAGATTGAAATTGCAGGTAACTAAAGTCTATGGGAATCTAAAATTATATGGGTTGACTTTACACCTTTCTTCAGTTGCTTTAATAGGTAACAGGCATCCCTTAACATGTAGCACACAACACAAAAGTGATATGCAACACGGTAAAAAGTGAAGCATTCTGATACATCATAACTTATCGATTTAGAAACTTTAACATATATCACGAGTATTTGAATGCTATCTGTGCATCTACCAACTATCATCATTACTCCATTCCTAATTTAATAGGGTGCATCAATTACTGTTAATGTATGTAGCCTCCAATCAGTAATCACAGGCATCATTAATCCATGGCCAGTGTTTTGCATTGAAAAATGGACTTCTCAATATGAAAAGTGCTTCATATTTTTTTCACTTTCCACACCAAGTTGATCAATCAAGTGAGACCATTAGTACCACCTGCACAAACTACAATCCTCCACTGCATCCAATCTCCAATCACCTCACATCTTCATCTGAAATATCCCTGGCCAAAATCAATTCTCTCACTCTCACTATTCTCTTCTTGACACCATTTCCTCTTTTGTGAAAACCTTAGAAATCTTCATCCTCACCTTGCCTCCTATCCCTAAGGATAAGAGAAAAAGAATACTGCCCACACATTCTCTTTGTGTCATAGAAGGCAACTAAGAGGGGTGGGAGCAGGTGGCTGGAAATTCTCCCTTTCTGTATTACTTTCCAAAAGACTGAACAAAGCAAGGAGCCAAGTAAGGAATTTTCCCTCTTAAGGCTCTGTCATCTGTTCTGGAAATGAAATGTAAGAGGACAATATGTGGTGTGAGGTGGTTTGAAAGAGTAAGGAGTGAAAGGGTAAGAGAAATGTGTAGTAATAAAAAGAGTGTGGTTGAGAGAGCAGAGGAGGGTATGTTGAAATGGTTTGGACATATGGAGATAATGAGTGACGAAAGGTGGACAAAGAGAATACATGTGACAGAGGTGGAGGAAACAAGAAGCAGGAGGCCAAATTGGAGATGAGAGGATGGAGTTTAAAAGATTTTGAGTGATCGGGGCCTGAACATGCAGGGTGAAAGGCATGCACGGAAGAGTAAACTAGAATGATGTGGTATGCTGGGGTCAATGTGCTGTTAATGGACTGAACCAGAGTATGTGAAACATCTTGGGTAAACCATGGAAAGGTCTGTGAGGCCTGGATGTGGACAGGGAGCTGTGGTTTCGGGGCATTACACATGATAGCTAAACACTGAGTGTGAACAAATATGGCCTTTTTTGTCTTTTCTTGATGCTACCTCGCTGATGGTGGTGAGGGAGATGCTATTCCATGTGTGGCGGGGTGGCAACAGGAATGGATGAAAGTACCAAGTATGAATATGTACATGTGAATATATGTATATCTATGTATGTATATGTATGTATACGTTGAAGTGTATATGTATGTATATATGCGTGTATGGGCATTTATGTATATACATGTGTACGTGGGTGGGTTGGGCCATTCCTCATCTGTTTCCTTGTGCTACCTCACTGACGTGAGAGACAGCGATTAAGTATAATAAAAATAAAAAAAATAAATATTTTCTTTCATATTTATATGCCATTTCCTGCATTAGCGAGGTAGTACCAACTACAGATAAAAAGAGACCACACTGTCTCATCCACTGTCTTGTTGTCATGGACAATACAACAAAACAACAGATCCCTAACCAAATCCAGACTCCACAGACATTCCCATGGTTTTCCCTGTCGCTTCACATGGCTTGATTCAGTCCACGAACAGCATGTCACCCCCTGTATACCACATCATTCCAATTCACTCTATCCCATGCATGCCTTTCACCTTCCCACAAGTTCAGGCCCTATGCACTCAAAATGTTTTTCTCTCTGCCTTTCCATTTCCAGTTTGGTCTCATTTTCCTTTTCCCTTCCACTTCTGACACATATACCCTCTTTGTCAACCTTTCCTCACTCTCTCAATACATCTAAATCATTTCAGTTTACCCTATTCAGCTCTCTTAACCACAATCTTCTTATTACCAAACTCTCTCTTACCTTTTTATCACCTACTCAAACTACCTCACAACACATTTTGTCCTCAAACACATCATTTCCAATACATCCACCCTCCTCAGTATACCCTCATCAATAGCCCAAGCCTTGCATCACTACAGCATCACTGGGACTACTATACCTACAAACATATCCATTTCCACCCTCCCATATAACGACCTCTCTTTCCACATGTTCCTCAATGCTTTAAGAACCTTTGACCCTCTCTATGGTTAACTTCTGTCTCCATGATTCCATTCACTGCCTTGTCTACTCCCAGATGTCTAAAACACTTCACTTCTAAATTTTCTTCATTCAAACTCACACCAATTTAAAGACAAACTAATCTTTTCTGGCCCTACAAAGTATCAATTGTATACCCAGCTGTAGCCATTTAGGGATACCTAAGAGCATGCATTCAATCTTAAGCCACCATGATTATCTATATGTCATCAAGAGACTTGGAGATTTCCCAGGGAAAATTTGAGGTGCTTCTACAAAGCATGGGCATACTGAAATGTGGGAAGAAAAATCTAAAACATACATAATCATCAACTTGCCTTCCCAATAAGAAGTGCATGTATGTCTGCAGTACCAAAAATGCAAAGAACAAACTCTTTATTGTTTACTTTCTTTTAACAGGCAAGACATTTTGGACATTTCTATTCTAAAACATCATAAATACTATACATCAACATACTGTCATTACCTATTTGTACAGTTTTACACTCATACAGCCCCACATTCTTTATTGTAAAGCTTCTTAAATTTCCGTATGATGGCTACATCAACCACGTCATCAGTCAATCTATTCCAGTCATCCACGACTCTTACTATAAAAGTGCTTCCTTATCTTTTTTTAACTCTTGCTTAATTTCATGTTATGTCCTTTGGGTGTTCTATCACTACATCCCTCAAAGAATTATTGTCTACATCCTTGTAATTTGTTTTAAAAGATTTTATAAGTACATCACCCCTCAATATTCTATACCCTAAGGTGGGCAAATTTAAAGCCCCTAGCTCTACCCTGTAACTCAGCTATCTTAATTCTGGTAACATATTTGTTGCTCTCCTCAGGACCTTCTCTATTAGCTCTCTGTACTCTTTTACATGTGGTGAACAAATCTGAGAGGCATATTCTAGTCTTGGCCTTATGTTTGATGTGGAGAGCTTCCTGAACACTTTCTTATCCACGAGCATAAGTGATATTCTGTTCTTTGCCATCACATAGTTGGTAACCATAACTATTCTCTTAAGGTGGGACTCTACCAACAGATTAGGGAAAAAGGCAACTCCTAAGTCTTTCTCACAAACTGATTGCTACAGCTCATTCCCCTTTTTACTAGATATAGCATCTGGACTGGACAAGCATTTACAGCAGCAATGAATGTTTTTTTTAAGCAATATAATTGCAATATAGCATGTGTATAGAAAAAACAAGGTGCATGCAAGACAATGAATTAAAAAGCTAGAAAAGTACACCACAGGAAACTAAAAGCCTTTACTTCTTCAACAGCCCGTGGGGATGTGGTTGGGGTCAAATGTTTAACAAAACTGAATCTCACCACAAAGTATATATGTACTCGCTCCATCCAATGTAAAAGGGAAAGAAGATAATAGCTAAACATCTGTAAAAGGATAAAATGCATAAATTACCCCTGCTGGGGATTAAAAACCAGTTCTTAGGCCCTGAAGAGACATGATCCTAAAGCTATACATATCACACCATTAATATAAATGAAATAAATAAAGAATGGTTTATTGAATTTAAGAAACCATTCGGCTTAATATAAACAGTTGAGATATAACAGATATCAAAGAACTGGGATGTCATAATAGTAACTACTCAAGTAATCAAAAAAAGAGCTTACTCAAGTAATCAAAAAAGAGCTTAAGTTCAAGGTAGGGCTTGATATTTCATATAGCATGAAGTCCACCACATGCTCCTCAACTGACAAAATTCAACACTAACAGACTTGGGGGCCTGACTAAATCCATGGATTTAAAATTCAATGAAGAATTTAAAGGTCAAAACCTATCAAAAAACAGATATAAGCTAAATGTAAACCTGAACTTAGCATACACCTCATTCTCAATTACTGCAAGGGTTGCATTTCCAAAACACATTCCAATCACAAACTTGCACTATGTGAAACATATTCTCCATAGAGACCCATGTATCAAGGATGGATATATTCCTGGCCAAGAATTTTAGGTTGTTTAATTTGTTTATGGATGGGGTTGTTAGGGAGGTAAATGCAAGAGTTTTGGAAAGAGGGGCAAGTATGAAGTCTGTTGGGGATGAGAGAGCTTGGGAAGTGAGTCAGTTGTTGTTCGCTGATGATACAGCGCTGGTGGCTGATTCATGTGAGAAACTGCAGAAGCTGGTGACTGAGTTTGGAAAAGTGTGTGGAAGAAGAAAGTTAAGAGTAAATGTGAATAAGAGCAAGGTTATTAGGTACAGTAGGGTTGAGGGTCAAGTCAATTGGGAGGTGAGTTTGAATGGAGAAAAACTGGAGGAAGTGAAGTGTTTTAGATATCTGGGAGTGGATCTGGCAGCGGATGGAACCATGGAAGCGGAAGTGGATCATAGGGTGGGGGAGGGGGCGAAAATCCTGGGGGCCTTGAAGAATGTGTGGAAGTCGAGAACATTATCTCAGAAAGCAAAAATGGGTATGTTTGAAGGAATAGTGGTTCCAACAATGTTGTATGGTTGCGAGGCGTGGGCTATGGATAGAGTTGTGCGCAGGAGGATGGATGTGCTGGAAATGAGATGTTTGAGGACAATGTGTGGTGTGAGGTGGTTTGATCGAGTGAGTAACGTAAGGGTAAGAGAGATGTGTGGAAATAAAAAGAGCGTGGTTGAGAGAGCAGAAGAGGGTGTTTTGAAGTGGTTTGGGCACATGGAGAGGATGAGTGAGGAAAGATTGACCAAGAGGATATATGTGTCGGAGGTGGAGGGAACAAGGAGAAGAGGGAGACCAAATTGGAGGTGGAAAGATGGAGTGAAAAAGATTTTGTGTGATCGGGGCCTGAACATGCAGGAGGGTGAAAGGAGGGCAAGGAATAGAGTGAATTGGAGCGATGTGGTATACCGGGGTTGACGTGCTGTCAGTGGATTGAATCAGGGCATGTGAGGCGTCTGGGGTAAACCATGGAAAGCTGTGTAGGTATGTATATTTGCGTGTGTGGACGTATGTATATACATGTGTATGGGGGGGGGTTGGGCCATTTCTTTCGTCTGTTTCCTTGCGCTACCTCGCAAACGCGGGAGACAGCGACAAAGTATAATAAAAAAAATATAAAAAAAGAATTTTAGGGTGCCTGGGATCACGTCAAATTGTATAAAAAACTATAAATAATACTTTATGCAGTACAAAGAGGGCCTTTTAGTAAATCTTCATGAAAAAATTATGTTTAATGCAGACAAGGAAAAAAAAATTGAAAGTTTTGGTGGGCAATAGCGCGTAGTTGCTCTAGTAGACAATAGTAAGAAATCCCTCAAGTGAGCAATAGCATGCAATCACTTTGTTGAGCTATTGCTGGCTAACCAATACCAGATGATTCATTTGAGAATATATATATAGTGGGGATAAAACCCACATTCTAATTTTGAAATGTTTTCTTGTAACCTTCTCAAACTCTCTACAACTTTGCATGCTCCATGCTTCCTAATTTGCAGAATGCAGGGGTGGGGTGTGGGATACACCAGTTGCCAGAGTAAGAAGGGATCACAGTCTTCTAAACAGTTTAACACATTCAGAGCTATATTTATCAATTTTTTTTTTTTTTTTTTTTTTTTCTTTGTCGCTGTCTCCCGCATTTGCGAGGTAGCGCAAGGAAACAGATGAAAGAAATGGCCCAACCCACCCCCATACACATGCCTTGATTCAATCCACTGACAGCACGTCAACCCCAGTATACCACATCGCTCCAATTCACTCTATTCTTTGCCCTCCTTTCACCCTCCTGCATGTTCAGGCCCCGATCACACAAAATCTTTTTCACTCCATCTTTCCACCTCCAATTTGGTCTCCCTCTTCTCCTCGTTCCCTCCACCTCCGACACATATATCCTCTTGGTCAATCTTTCCTCACTCATTCTCTCCATGTGACCAAACCATTTCAAAACACCCTCTTCTGCTCTCTCAACCACGCTCTTTTTATTTCCACACATCTCTCTTACCCTTACGTTACTTACTCGATCAAACCACCTCACACCACACATTGTCCTTAAACATCTCATTTCCAGCACATCCATCCTCCTGCGCACAACTCTATCCATAGTCCACGCCTCGCAACCATACAACATTGTTGGAACCACTATTCCTTCAAACATACCCATTTTTGCTTTCCGAGATAATGTTCTCGACTTCCACATATTCTTCAAGGCTCCCAGAATTTTCGCCCCCTCCCCCACCCTATGATCCACTTCCGCTTCCATGGTTCCATCCGCTGCCAGATCCACTCCCAGATATCTAAAACACTTCACTTCATTTATCAATATGTTGTACATATCAATTTTCTATTCAGTACAAATGAATTAAAAATTAAATGAAAAATTAATTAACTTCCATAACTAACCATGTTTTCTTAGGAATAGTGAATCCAACACATAGTTAACAAAAATTTGATAAATCTACAGGCCAAAAAATAATGGATTAGTCCCATGAGTGAGGTTAAAAGCTGATAACGAGTGTTAGAGGAGGAGAGGGATAACATGCCACCATGCACAAGCCTTGCCATCATGGCAAAATCTCCTCATAAGTACTACCTCCCTGCCTCCCTAACCCTGGCTTCCTAGATGACAGTTTCCTGTCTGGGAGGTCTTGTTATGTCTCTCATCAACTCTACTACACTTTGAGCAATGCACAATAAGTTACTGTAAAAATTAATAATATTGTACAAATACACCACAAAATACGTAAGATGATGACACCGTTTCCTCCATAAGGCTGGAGGAGCCAGTTGACTGTTCATGACTTACCCAAGCGGAGAGGCATAACTGACTAACTTTGCACCTGGCAGTGGATACTGTTATCATTTACTTCATCATTCTTTTCACGAGTCTCTGAATTTGTCATTACATGATATTGCAATACAACAAAAGAAGTTGAAAAAATCAAATAATTTAGTCAAGAAAACTAAATTGCATGAAATCAGAGATGAGGTGTGTAAAATTGCTAAAAACTATGATCAACAAAGACCCAAGGACTTTAACCATGAGCCTAAGTAATGCCCATGGACTTAACATACATCTATGCCCTCGTCATTCATCCATGGCATCAATATTTCTCTCTGGATTTCTATAATATAGACAACTATGGAACAGACACACTCCTATGGACTTGAAATACAACTGTAAACCTGACCTACACCCTTAAACTTCTACATATGGACTTGGTTCACTCTCAAAGTGGTTGGTGAACTTTATGTAATCTTTGCAATGCAGACATTTTGTAAATCATAACAAGCTGTTGCAGTATTGCATGATGATAAATCTAACTTACAATAGCATTAAGGCAAGAGTCAATTATCACTATTCATGATCTATGTCTTACAATTTAACATCAAAACCTGTATTTTATCTTTTACATATGCTACATCACTCATTTTCTTTCCTCACGAGACTTTTTAAAACTGATAATACAATTACTCCTTTACTGTACAATTCCATTTCTATAATGAGGCAATCAGATAGCAATTAATTTAAAAAAAAAAATCCAGTGAACACAATTGCAGTCAGCAGACAAAATAATATTTAATTAGCCATATCAGTAACAGATAGGTTGGCTATTGTCTGGGCTTAGGCCTTAGAACTGGTAAGGTCAATATTGTCAAGCTACATCCACCAATCAAAATATCTTTAGATACCTTTACCAGCTGTAGGGATAATTCAAAAACTGCATACGCTCTCATTATTCATGTGAATGTGGCTAATGTAACGCATGATGTGACCAAAGTAATGCATATGGATCTGTTATATATTTCTAACGTTGTCTTCACTCATTATGCATCAAAACCCATCACCTACAGTAAATAATAAGTCTGTGATGTATAAAAACTAATACATCATGGCACTGAACAAGGATATCACAATCCTTAAACATCTGATGCTTTTACAAGACAGTAAAGATATAAATATCTTAACCAGCTACTATTAACCCATGATCCTATGACTCTGAAACTAACAAAATACTTGTATTTTTCAGGCAATATGGTTGGAATGACTAGTCCTGACATGCTGTGTGGGGCTGAATGCTTTGTAGGCCCTGAGGTTGGTGAAGGTGGCTTACCTGACCATGTACTACTATACCGAGGAGGTACTGCTACCATCATCCATGCCAGTTCTTCTGATCTCACCTCCCGTGGTCTAATGCCTTATCCTCACCTCAACCTAACAACTGAACATGCACTTATAGTCACTCGTGCCCTTGCTACCCTTCATGTTAATACACTCATACGTGCAAAATCAAAGGAAAAAGTCAAGGTACCTTCAACAACTTGCAGTGAAAAAATAGAAATTGCTATGCAATCAACAGCTTCAATCACAGTGGATTCAGAAGAGAGTGGTAAAGACGACAAAGTCAAGGCCAGCAGCAGTAGGACAGTGGAAGCAGGCTGTGTCAAAGATAAGTGGACAGCACAAGTATCACGGTTAAATATTGTAGAATCTAACCTGTCAATTATGGTAGATGCCCTACAAAGTTCTGGCAGTAATGAAAGAACCATTCGGCGCTTAGAGGCCCTTCAGTCTGATCTTCCTACGCTAACACAGTTTTTACAGTTTGCCTCAGCTATGCAGACACAACGAATACCCAGTGTAGGGCCTGTGCATGCTGGAGACATATGGATCAAAGAACAAGAGGAGGAAGATGAGGAGATAGTTGCGATAAGACTCCGAGGAGGCCAGGAGCTGGAAGGTCCCCCACTTCGAGATGCTGCTTGGATTTGGCTCACTCTACTTGGTGGAGATACTCTACGTGAACGCTACATGGAGCTCTGTGATGACTACTGCAATGCATTCAACAAGGCTCTCCTTCACCAAGAGTCTACATTTGATGTGGAAGAAATCTCATACTTTGATGTAATGCGGGACTTAGGAGAAAACTTTTTACATGCATTCCTTACAATAATCCATAAGTTTGTTATTTCTGGTAACTGGTTTTTTGATAGGCACTTACACACAGAAGAAGGCCTTCTGGCTTTAGTTGATGTAATCAGTTTCTTGGTAGATAATGGCATTGTTGGCTCCATTTTTGTTATCTGATGCCTGCTTGAAACTTCTTGTTTGGCTCCAAAAGTAAGAGATGTACACTTCAGTAATGTAATCTAAACAAGGAACTCCTCGTGGCAGGCAATGCTCATCTTATCAGTATCTTTTAACATACTAGCAAGTTACCCTATACGAACTCACACTGCACAAGATGCCAAGATAATATTACAACTTATACAGGTTAATTCTTTTTTGAACCAGCTTGCCTTGTACCACCTTAACATGGCAGCATTGTATGTGATAAGAAAATTATAGTTTACTGAGGTATCAGTGCTGTAACATTAGCCTCTACCATTAATGTAATTTAGCAAATGACATTATTACACCTTGATAATTATCATCCCCCCCCATCTCTCCAGTCATGGACAAAAGTCTACATCAAGGGCAGGCCTTATGTGAAATACAGAGATGATTATGAAAGGGAAAAAAAGAGACATGGGAAAGTATCTATGAATTTTGGAGGAACTGAAAAACCTATCTTTTATAATGTGCCAGGTCATACTTATTGGGGAAGACATGAGAAGGTAGAGAGTTCCAAGGTGTCAAGGTGTAGAGAACGAAATAGTTATCAAAACAGCCAACTGTTGAGTTGCCAACAGCCACACAGTAATTGCAGCTTGCCAAGTATCACTTAGACAAGCTAGTGGTGGGGTACACATGCAACCAGTTCATGGGGGCAAAAACCAAGTAACACCTACAGAAAAGGAACAGTGAACCAAAATTGTGGCATAGGGCAAATGGATCAAAATTTGAAGTTACCCTGGGAGCGTTTATAAGTCCGACTGCTTTCGCCTCGACTTTCTCAAGTAAGGATGCAGAGCTAGTTGCTAGAACTATCCTATCACAATCTAAGGTTATACTACAATGGGTCTTTCTTCCTGCCATAAACTTTTAATCAAGTGAGTAGGTCTTATCAGAAGTACATGTACCAAACTTTTCACTTTCTTTTATTCATTTTTCTTTTTATTATATTTAGTTGCTGTCTCCCGCGTTAGAGAGGTAGCACAAGGAAACAGATGAAAGAATGGCCCAACCCACCCACATACACATGTATATACGTAAATGCCCACACATGCACATATACATACCTATACATTTCAACGTATACATACATATACATACACAGACACATACATATATACTCATGTACATATTCATACTTGCTGCCTTCATCCACTCCTGTCGCCACCTCGCCACACATGAAATGGCACCCCCCTCCCCTTGCGTGTGCACACAAGGTAGCGCTAGGAAAAGACAACAAAGGCCACATTCGTTCACTCTCAGTCTCTAGCCGTCATGTGTAATGCACCAAAATTACAACTCCCTTTCCACATCCAGGCCCCAGAGAACTTTCCATGGTTTACCTCATATGCTTCACATGCCCTGGTTTAATCCACTGACAGCATGTCAACCCCGATATACCTCATCGTTCCAATTCACTCTATTCCTTGCACGCCTTTCACCCTCCTGTATGTTCAGGCCCCCGATCACTCAAAATCTTTTTCACTCCATCCTTCCACCTTCAATTTGGTCTCCCACTTCTCCTCATACCCTCCACCTCTACCACATAAATCCTCTTTGTCAATCTTTCATCACTTATTCTCTCCATGTGACCAAACCATTTCAATACACCCTCTTCTGCTCTCTCAACCACACTCTTTTTATTACCATACATCTCTCTTACCCTTTCATTACTTACTTTATCCAACCACCTCACACCACATATTGTCCCCAAACATTTCATTTCCAACACATCCATCCTCCTCTGCACAACCCTGTTTTATCAAGCATGAATGTGCCAACACTGCTAGGGGTGACACATGTCAGACTATCACTTCTACTGGTTTAATTTTACTCGTTTTTTTTTCTTCTTTTTTTAAGAAATAACGATGGATACATCACTGCAATCTACAAATAGGAAAGAAACAAAAAATACAGAACATATGTATCTCATGTGTGTCCCAAAGAAATGAGAAAATACTTGAGATACACACAAATCTATGTATCAAATATTTACTGTACAATAAATTGGGCAACACCACCAATTCAAGTCTCAAGATGGGGGATATGCAGTCCATACTTTATTGCCTTTTTTTTTCTAATAAAGAATTTTATATCATTTCCTGAATAGCATGCATGGTGGCTATGTTAAAAGTAACATTCAAGAGCAATGTTTTCACATTCTAGGCTTTCTCTAAAGATGTTTAAACAATTACGTAGTTTTTTGGCCCTACCATTATGGACATATAAACTGTTATATTATGTTCTGCATCCTCACATTAAGGATGTAAAATCCACTATGTTAAATTCTGGGCATTTACTCGTGTTAAGAGTTGTAAAATCGCTTTGAGACCTTACCAATACAATATATCAACAAAACATTGATGTACTCAAGGTGAACCTCTGCACACGCAATATTTTGATACCTTGGTATTCAGTAAAGAATTCCGTGAGAATGTTTAATGAAAAAAAGCCAGTGGTCCTTGTTTAGCTAATGAAATGAGGTGATAATCATCTTTATATACCACATACATGAATATTAAATCCATGTCAACTTGTACATATCACTTTATCAATACATACTCTGTAAGTACTATGGCAGCTGTCCAAGTTCATCAACTTTCAACCATTATATTTCACAGAGTTCAGTTTAACTACTTTTAATCAACATTATTACACATATAAGAAATCACACCTACGTTAACTTGTAAATATCAATGTATCACCAAGTATTGTAAGTTTCATGACAGTTGCCAAAGTTCACCAAATGTAAACCATTCTATCTTAAGATGTTCTATGTAGCTAATCATAACCATTATAAAACGACACAATGCAACAAGGACATTGGAACGCATACTGTTCTCACTACAATGTTCAAAGCATTAAAAGTATTTTCATAATGAAGTGCAGAATAATATATGCATCACTTGTCAATTGTACAATATTTGTGATTTTCTCTTATGTTTAGCAATACTGTATGTTAGAACCTTCACTTTGTTTCCGAGTATATCAAAAAAAATCTGAACTTGAAAATAATAATAAGTAAATATAAGTCTTTAATAATTAAGGACTATGAAAAAATATGAGTAAACTTAAAAACTGGATCTAACTTTTTCAAATCTTTGTACTGCATATACAATTCATATGTAAGGATACAATAGCCAATATCTAAAATTTATATAAATTCATCTCTTTCCAATTTAGCATTATGTATTTCATATACAGCTTCATCATCACAGATACAATCAATAATTAAATGTAAGTAATGGAAATAAGTCACACTCCTCAGCAGGATTCAAACTAGTCACACATATACAAACCAGATGCCTGGAAATGACTGAGCCATCCAGCCGGAAACTTGGATGATCTAATGGTACATGAAACCTACTTTGTATGCACTGCATCTTTTACAATAATCATATTAAGATGATAACTAATACTTCTAAGTATATCTCGTATGCCTTAAAAATTTCTTTAAAAGAAATTCTTTTATTATGTATAAGGGTACACACAACATTTCAGTTTGCCTTTTACGTAATTGATACACCATACAGGATTTTACAATTTCTTCCTTCCTTGTTCACCATTTCAGAGTATACTTGAGAGAAAATCAATGATAAAACTGGAGTATTACCAGCACCAGGTCCAACATTCAAGAAAACTTATCATAACTATGTCACTGCCTAAATCATAACTTTTGTCAGTGTCCAATAATGGTCACTAATAATGAATAAATTCTTAGATAATCCAGGTTCCTAATGCTTACAGGCATCAATTAAAAACTTTTGAATTGTATCCTTTCACTCCCTGACCAGTAACATCAAGTGGCAGTTGCTGATCTGCTACCATATGAACCCTCATTCATCCTTCGCCACTTCTTTAGTTTTCAACCATGGGACCAAATAACAAACAAAAAAAAATACCCACACTAAATCTTATTGCTATGGCTATTGATGTGGTAATCAAACTAGTAAATAAGCCTTATTATATATATATATATATATATATATATATATATATACATATATATATATATATATATATATATATATATATATATATATATATATATATATATATACATATATATATATATATATATATATATATATATATATATATATATATATATATATTTTTTTTTTTTTTTTTTATTATACTTTGTCGCTGTCTCCCACGTTTGCAAGGTAGCGCAAGGAAACAGACGAAAGAAATGCCCCAACCCCCCCCATACACATGTATATACATACGTCCACACACGCAAATATACATACCTACACAGCTTTCCATGGTTTACCCCAGACGCTTCACATGCCCTGCTTCAATCCACTGAGAGCACGTCAACCTCGGTATACCACATCGATCCAATTCACTCTATTCCTTGCCCTCCTTTCACCCTCCTGCATGTTCAGGCCCCGATCACACAAAATCTTTTTCACTCCATCTTTCCACCTCCAATTTGGTCTCCCTCTTCTCCTTGTTCCCTCCACCTCTGACACATATATCCTCTTGGTCAATCTTTCCTCACTCATCCTCTCCATGTGCCCAAACCACTTCAAAACACCCTCTTCTGCTCTCTCAACCACACTCTTTTTATTTCCACACATCTCTCTTACCCTTACGTTACTCACTCGATCAAACCACCTCACACCACACATTGTCCTCAAACATCTCATTTCCAGCACATCCATCCTCCTGCGCACAACTCTATCCATAGCCCACGCCTCGCAACCATACAACATTGTTGGAACCACTATTCCTTCAAACATACCCATTTTTGCTTTCCGAGATAATGTTCTTGACTTCCACACATTTTTCAAGGCCCCCAGGATTTTCGCCCCCTCCCCCACCCTATGATCCACTTCCGCTTCCATGGTTCCATCCGCTGCCAGATCCACTCCCAGATATCTAAAACACTTCACTTCCTCCAGTTTTTCTCCATTCAAACTCACCTCCCAATTGACTTGACCCTCAACCCTACTGTACCTAATAACCTTGCTCTTATTCACATTTACTCTTAGCTTTCTTCTTTATATATATATATATATATATATATATATATATATATATATATATATATATTTCCAGCCCCCCGCTCCCTCCCCTTTTAGTCGCCTTCTACAACACGCAGGGAATACGTGGGAAGTATTCTTTCTCCCCTATCCCCAGGGATATGTATATATATATATATATCCCTGGGGATAGGGGATTAAGAATACTTCCCACGTATTCCCTGCGTGTCGTAGAAGGCAACTAAAAGGGGAGGGAGCGGGGGGCTGGAAATCCTCCCCTCTCATTTTTTTTTTTAATTTTCCAAAAGAAGGAACAGAGGGGGCCAGGTGAGGATATTCCAAAAAAGGCCCAGTCCTCTGTTCTTAACGCTACCTTGCTAATGCGGGAAATGGCAGATAGTTTGAAAGAAGAAGAAAAAAAAAATATATATATATATATATATATATATGAAATTGGAAAAAAAATGTAGCTTAGACATTGAAGCTTATTGATACAGTGGTTAAATTGATGAGAACTACTATTGACGTTTTGTGTAAATAAATTATACATTTCCCTTTTCCATAGCCAGAGGTTGAACCATTATGTGACATTCATTTTCTCATTTCATTTCAAGCTAGAAGTTTCAGTTTTCTAAATTATTTCTTACTTTTTTCATATGTATATATATGTATATGTGTGTGTGTGTATATGTGCGTGTGTATGTGTATGTATGTATATATATACATGTATATATATATATATATATATATATATATATATATATATATATATATATATATATATATTATCCCTGGGGATAGGGGTGAAAGAATACTTCCCACGTATTCCTCGCGTGTCGTAGAAGGCGACTAGAGGGGACGGGAGCGAGGGGCCATAAATCCTCCTCTCCTTGTATTTTCTAACTTTCTAAAATGGGAAACAGAAGAAGGAGTCACGCGGGGAGTGCTCATCCTCCTCGAAGGCTCAGACTGCGGTGTCTAAATGTGTGTGGATGTAACCAAGATGTGAAAAAAGGAGAGATAAGTAGTATGTTTGAGGAAAGGAACCTGGATGTTTTGGCTCTGAGTGAAACGAAGCTCAAGGATAAAGGAGAAGAGTGGTTTGGGAATGTCTTGGGAGTAAAGTCAGGGGTTAGTGAGAGGACAAGAGCAAGGGAAGGAGTAACAGTACTCCTGAAACAGGAGTTGTGGGAGTAGGTGATAGAATGTAAGAAAGTAAATTCTCGATTAATATGGGTAAAACTGAAAGTTGATGGAGAGAGGTGGGTGATTATTGGTGCATATGCACCTGGGCATGAGAAGAAAGATCATGAGGCAAGTGTTTTGGGAGCAGCTGAATGAGTGTGTTAGTGGTTTTGATGCACGAGACCGGGTTATAGTGATGGGTGATTTGAATGCAAAGTTGAGTAATGTGGCAGTTGAGGGAATAATTGGTATACATGGGGTGTTCAGTGTTGTAAATGGAAATGGTGAAGAGCTTGTAGATTTATGTGCTGAAAAAGGACTGGTGATTGGGAATACCTGGTTTAAAAAGCGAGATATACATAAGTATACGTATGTAAGTAGGAGAGATGGCCAGAGAGCGTTACTGGATTACGTGTTAATTGACAAGCGTGCGAAAGAGAGACTTTTGGATGTTAATGTGCTGAGAGGTGCAAATGGAGGGAAGTCTGATCATTATCTTGTGGAGGCTAAGGTGAAGATTTGTATGGGTTTTCAGAAAAGAAGAGTGAATGTTGGGGTGAAGAGGGTGGTGAGAGTAAGTGAGCTTGGGAAGGAGACTTGTGTGAGGAAGTACCAGGAGAGACTGAGTACAGAATGGAAAAAGGTGAGAACAATGGAAGTAAGGGGAGTGGGGGAGGAATGGGATGTATTTAGGGAATCAGTGATGGATTGCGCAAAAGATGCTTGTGGCATGAGAAGAGTGGGAGGTGGGTTGATTAGAAAGGGTAGTGAGTGGTGGGATGAAGAAGTAAGATTATTAGTGAAAGAGAAGAGAGAGGCATTTGGACGATTTTTGCAGGGAAAAAATGCAATTGAGTGGGAGATGTATAAAAGAAAGAGACAGGAGGTCAAGAGAAAGGTGCAAGAGGTGAAAAAAAGGGCAAATGAGAGTTGGGGTGAGAGAGTATCATTAAATTTTAGGGAGAATAAAAAGATGTTCTGGAAGGAGGTAAATAAAGTGCGTAAGACAAGGGAGCAAATGGGAACTTCAGTGAAGGGCGCAAATGGGGAGGTGATAACAAGTAGTGGTGATGTGAGAAGGAGATGGAGTGAGTATTTTGAAGGTTTGCTGAATGTGTTTGATGATAGAGTGGCAGATATAGGGTGTTTTGGTCGAGGTGGTGTGCAAAGTGAGAGGGTTAGGGAAAATGATTTGGTAAACAGAGAAGAGGTAGTAAAAGCTTTGCGGAAGATGAAAGCCGGCAAGGCAGCAGGTTTGGATGATATTGCACTGGAATTTATTAAAAAAGGGGGTGACTGTATTATTGACTGGTTGGTAAGGTTATTTAATGTATGTATGACTCATGGTGAGGTGCCTGAGGATTGGCAGAATGCGTGCATAGTGCCATTGTACAAAGGCAAAGGGGATAAGAATGAGTGCTCAAATTACAGAGGTATAAGTTTGTTGAGTATTCCTGGGAAATTATATGGGAGGGTATTGATTGAGAGGGTGAAGGTATGTACAGAGCATCAGATTGGGGAAGAGCAGTGTGGTTTCAGAAGTGGTAGAGGGTGTGTGGATCAGGTGTTTGCTTTGAAGAATGTATGTGAGAAATACTTAGAAAAGCAAATGGATTTGTATGTAGCATTTATGGATCTGGAGAAGGCATATGATAGAGTTGATAGAGATGCTCTGTGGAAGGTATTAAGAATATATGGTGTGGAAGGCAAGTTGTTAGAAGCAGTGAAAAGTTTTATCGAAGATGTAAGGCATGTGTACGTGTAGGAAGAGAGGAAAGTGATTGGTTCTCAGTGAATGTAGGTTTGCGGCAGGGGTGTGTGATGTCTCCATGGTTGTTTAATTTGTTTATGGATGGGGTTGTTAGGGAGGTGAATGCAAGAGTTTTGGAAAGAGGGGCAAGTATGAAGTCTGTTGTGGATGAGAGAGCTTGGGAAGTGAGTCAGTTGTTGTTCGCTGATGATACAGCGCTGGTGGCTGATTCATGTGAGAAACTGCAGAAGCTGGTGACTGAGTTTGGTAAAGTGTGTGAAAGAAGAAAGTTAAGAGTAAATGTGAATAAGAGCAAGGTAATTAGGTACAGTAGGGTTGAGGGTCAAGTCAATTGGGAGGTAAGTTTGAATGGAGAAAAACTGGAGGAAGTAAAGTGTTTTAGATATCTGGGAGTGGATCTGGCAGCGGATGGAACCATGGAAGTGGATCATAGGGTGGGGGAGGGGGCGAAAATCCTGGGAGCCTTGAAGAATGTGTGGAAGTCGAGAGCATTATCTCGGAAAGCAAAAATGGGTATGTTTGAAGGAATAGTGGTTCCAACAATGTTGTATGGTTGCGAGGCGTGGGCTATGGATACAGTTGTGCGCAGGAGGATGGATGTGCTGGAAATGAGATGTTTGAGGACAATGTGTGGTGTGAGGTGGTTTGATCGAGTAAGTAACGTAAGGGTAAGAGAGATGTGTGGAAATAAAAAGAGCGTGGTTGAGAGAGCAGAAGAGGGCGTTTTGAAATGGTTTGGGCACATGGAGAGAATGAGTGAGGAAAGATTAACCAAGAGGATATATGTGTCGGAGGTGGAGGGAACGAGGAGAAATGGGAGACCAAATTGGAGATGAAAAGATGGAGTGAAAAAGATTTTGTGTGATCGGGGCCTGAACATGCAGGAGGGTGAAAGGAGGGCAAGGAATAGAGTGAATTGGATCGATGTGGTAGACCGGGGTTGACGTGCTGTCAGTGGATTGAATCAGGGCATGTGAAGCGTCTGGGGTAAACCATGGAAAGCTGTGTAGGTATGTATATTTGTGTGTGTGAACGTATGTATATACATGTGTATGGGGGTGGGTTGGGCCATTTCTTTCGTCTGTTTCCTTGCGCTACCTCGCAAACGCGGGAGACAGCGACAAAGCAAAAAAAATATACATATATATATATATATATATATATATATATATATATATATATATATATATGCTCTGTGGAAGGTATTAAGAATATATGGTGTGGGAGGCAAGTTGTTAGAAGCAGTGAAAAGTTTTTATCGAGGATGTAAGGCATGTGTACGTGTAGGAAGAGAGGAAAGTGATTGGTTCTCAGTGAATGTAGGTTTGCGGCAGGGGTGTGTGATGTCTCCATGGTTGTTTAATTTGTTTATGGATGGGGTTGTTAGGGAGGTAAATGCAAGAGTCCTGGAAAGAGGGGCAAGTATGAAGTCTGTTGGGGATGAGAGAGCTTGGGAAGTGAGTCAGTTGTTGTTCGCTGATGATACAGCGCTGGTGGCTGATTCATGTGAGAAACTGCAGAAGCTGGTGACTGAGTTTGGTAAAGTGTGTGAAAGAAGAAAGTTAAGAGTAAATGTGAATAAGAGCAAGGTTATTAGGTACAGTAGGGTTGAGGGTCAAGTCAATTGGGAGGTGAGTTTGAATGGAGAAAAACTGGAGGAAGTGAAGTGTTTTAGATATCTGGGAGTGGATCTGTCAGCGGATGGAACCATGGAAGCGGAAGTGGATCATAGGGTGGGGAGGGGGCGAAAATTTTGGGAGCCTTGAAAAATGTGTGGAAGTCGAGAACATTATCTCGGAAAGCAAAAATGGGTATGTTTGAAGGAATAGTGGTTCCAACAATGTTGTATGGTTGCGAGGCGTGGGCTATGGATAGAGTTGTGCGCAGGAGGATGGATGTGCTGGAAATGAGATGTTTGAAGAAAATGTGTGGTGTGAGGTGGTTTGATCGAGTAAGTAACATAAGGGTAAGAGAGATGTGTGGAAATAAAAAGAGCGTGGTTGAGAGAGCAGAAGAGGGTGTTTTGAAATGGTTTGGGCACATGGAGAGAATGAGTGAGGAAAGATTGACCAAGAGGATATATGTGTTGGAGGTGGAGGGAACGAGGAGAAGAGGGAGACCAAATTGGAGGTGGAAAGATGGAGTGAAAAAGATTTTGTGTGATCGGGGCCTGAACATGCAGGAGGGTGAAAGGGGGGCAAGGAATAGAGTGAATTGGAGCGATGTGGTATACAGGGGTTGATGTGCTGTCAGTGGATTGAATCAAGGCATGTGAAGCGTCTGGGGTAAACCATGGAAAGCTGTGTAGGTATGTATATTTGCGTGTGTGGACGTGTGTATGTACATGTGTATGGGGGGGGGGGGGTTGGGCCATTTCTTTCGTCTGTTTCCTTGCGCTACCTCGCAAACGCGGGAGACAGCGACAAAGTATAAAAAAAAAAAAAAAAATATATATATATATATATATATATATATATATATATATATTTTCACTGGGGATAGGGGAGAAAGAATACTTCCCACGTTTTCCCTGCGTGTCGTAGAAGGCGACTAAAAGGGAAGGGAGCGGGGGGGGCTGGAAATCCTCCCCTCTGTTTTTTTTTTTTTTTTAATTTTCCAAAAGCTGGAACAGAGAAGGGGGCCAGGTGAGGATGTTCCCTCAAAGGTCCAGTCCTCTGTTCTTAACGCTACCTTGCTAACGCGGGAAATGGCGAATAGTATAAAAAAAAAAAAAAAAAAAAAATATACATACATATATATATATATATATATATATATATATATATATATATATATATATATATATACATTTTTTTTTTTTTTTCATACTATTCGCCATTTCCCGCGATAGCGAGGTAGCGTTAAGAACAGAGGACTGGGCCTTTGAGGGAATACCCTCACCTGGCCCCCTTCTCTGTTCCTTCTTTTGGAAAATTAAAATAAAAAAATGAGAGGGGAGGATTTCCAGCCCCCCGCTCCCTTCCCTTTTAGTCACCTTCTACGACACGCAGGGAATACGTGGGAAGTATTCTTTCTCCCCTATCCCCATGGATATATATATACATATACATATATATATTATTATTATTATTATTATTATCATTATTATACTTTGTCGCTGTCTCCTGCGTTTGCGAGGTAGCGCAAGGAAACAGACGAAAGAAATGGCCCAACCCCCCCCCATACACATGTATATACATACGTCCACACACGTAAATATACATACCTACACAGCTTTCCATGGTTCACCCCAGACGCCTCACATGCCTTGATTCAATCCACTGACAGCACGTCAACCCCGGTATACCACATCGCTCCAATTCACTCTATTCCTTGCCCTCCTTTCACCCTCCTGCATGTTCAGGCCCCGATCACACAAAATCTTTTTCACTCCATCTTTCCACCTCCAATTTGGTCTCCCTCTTCTCCTCGTTCCCTCCACCTCCGACACATATATCCTCTTGGTCAATCTTTCCTCACTCATCCTCTCCATGTGCCCAAACCACTTCAAAACACCCTCTTCTGCTCTCTCAACCACGCTCTTTTTATTTCCACACATCTCTCTTACCCTCACATTACTCACTCGATCAAACCACCTCACACCACACATTGTCCTCAAACATCTCCTTTCCAGCACATCCATCCTCCTGCGCACAACTCTATATATATATATATATATATATATATATATATAATCTGTAAATTATAAAATCATTAATCTTTTTACTCCTACTCATCCCATCTTAGTGAGGCAGCATCATGAACAGATGACAGAGCCTATGAGGAAAATAATTACTCAACTCCTCTTCCTGTTCCTGCTTTCAGAAAGTAATAATACAAAATAGAAGAATTTCCTGCCCCCTATGCCTCTATGCCACACAGGAGAAATGTGGGTAATATTCCTTCCCACATATAGTAAAAATTTCTCCACAAAAGTGCATTTAAAAAATAACTTTGGGGTACTATAACAAAATTCATAAGATCCTGTGGTTGTAAATCACATAAATAAATAAAACATTCTTTTCTTTCAAACTATTCGCCATTTCCCACATTAGCGAGGTAGCATTAAGAACAGATGACTGGGCCTTTGAGGGACTACCCTCACCTGGCCCAATTCTCTGTTCCTTCTTTTGGAAAAAAAAAAAAAAAAAAAAAAAAAAAAAAAATGAGAGGGGAGGATTTCCAGCCCCCCGCTCCCTCTCCTTTTAGTCGCCTTCTACGACACGCAGGGAATACGTGGGAAGTATTCTTGCTCCCCTATCCCCATAAAAAACATATTTCAATCTCTTGACTGCCAGGGTACAAAGTGATTAGGATTGATTTCCTCTTGCACATCTTAATAAGAAATATCTGGATTTTCAAACTGTCATCTCATAGGAAGAGTAATGGAACAAAGTTCTGTATAAAAGTGATGAATGTCATGGTAATATAATACATGTTGATGTGATAGGAAAAAAAGAAAAACCTGATGGTACAATAAAAAGGATGCTGCATTCCAGAACAACAGTGGCAATATATGTTTTCAACCTTACATAGTTTATCATTTACCCTACTACATGTTGAACAAATGCTCAAGGCATTAATAGTTCATTAAATATCACTGCATTTCCAATACATCCAAAAAAAGGATCAACTCAAGTGTGAGCTACCTCACACAAAAAAATATGCAATATTAGTTGTGGATGGAATGAACTCTCTTTTTTATCCTGTCAGCAGTGTTCATCAAAAGTTATAATCTACCCTCAATTTTTTTTCAAATGGCCACCTCCTGCATCAATGAGGTGGTGCCAAGAAACAGACAGAGACCACATCTGCTCACATCCATTCTCAAGTTATCATATGTAATCCATTGAAGCCATAGCTCCCTATCCACAACCATGCCACAAAGACCTTTCCATGGTTTACCCCAGATGCTTCACATGTCCTGGTTCAGTCCACTGACAGCATGTTGACCACATTATACTACAACATTCCAGTTGATAATATCCTCTCTTTCCTCATTCTTCCGTGCTTCTACAACCTTTGCCCCCTCCTCCAACCTACTACTCACTGTCACTTACATGGCTTCATTCACTGCCATGATATCTAAAGCACTTCACTCCCTCCAATTATTCTCCATTCAAACTTAGCCCCAACTAAATTGTCCCTAAACCCTGATGAGCCTAATAACTTTGTTTTATTCACACCTACTCTCAACTTTCTCTTTTCACAAACTCTTCCAAACTCAGTCACCAACCTGTGCAGTTTCTCACTAAAATCTGCCACCAGTGCTTTAACATCAACAGTCAACAACTGACTCACTACTCAGGCCCTCTCATCCCCTACAGACTGCATACTCACCACTCCATCATAGACTCTTGCATTTACATCCCTCAACAAACTGGACAACCATGGTGACATCACTCACACCTGCCGCACATCAACCTTCACTTGGAACCGTACTCTCTCCTCTCTTCCTACTCATACACAAACATTACTTTCTTGCTAAATACATTTCACTGCTTCTAGCAGCTTTCCTCCTGCATCATATATTCTTAAGACCTTCCATAAAGCACCTCTGTTGATCATACGCCTTCTCCAGATCCATAAATGCCTCACACAAATCATCCGTTTTTATGAACATTTCTCACACTCATTCTTTAAAGCAAATATCTGATCCATATATCTTATATCACTTCTGAAACTAACTCTGGGAGGTCTCTGAAACCACACTGCTCCTCCCTAATCTGATGTTCTACACATTCCTTCACACACCACTCACCAGGCATGTTCAACAAACATAAACCTCTGCAGTTTGAACACTCGCCTTTATCCCATACATTCTGGCAATTCTCCGGCATCTCACCATGATCCATAGATACACTGGTTATCCTTACCAACTCGTTAATGCAGGAAATGGTGAATATGTATGAATATTGGAAAGGATCACAATTTTGCGCATGATCAAGATATTCCTATGAGTCCACGGGGAAAATGAAACACGAAAAGTTCCCAAGTGCACTTTCGTGTAATAATCACATCATCAGGGGAGACACAAGAGAGGAATATAACAGTCAGTTGATATACATCGAAGAGACGAAGCTAGGACGCCATTTGGTAAACATGTTCACCAAATGGCGTCCTAGCTTCGTCTCTTCGATGTATATCAACTGACTGTTATATTCCTCTCTTGTGTCTCCCCTGATGATGTGATTATTACACGAAAGTGCACTTGGGAACTTTTCGTGTTTCATTTTCCCCGTGGACTCATAGGAATGTATGAATATATATGCATTTGGTAAAGTGTGTGAAAGAAGAAAGTTGAGAGTAAATGCGAATAAGAGCAAGGTTATTAGGTTCAGTAGGGTTGAGGGACAAGTTAATTGGGATGTAAGTTTGAATGGAGAAAAACTGGAGGAAGTGAAGTGTTTTAGATATCTGGATGTGGACTTAGCAGTGGATGGAAACATGGAAGTGGAAGTATGTCACAGGGTGGGGGAGGGGGTGAAGGTTCTGGGAGCTTTGAACAATGTGTGGAAGGCAAGAATGTTATCTCGGAGAGCAAAAATAGGTATGTTTGAAGGAATAGGGGGTTCTAACAATGGTATATGGTTGAGAGGCATGGGCTATAGATAGGGTTGTGCAGAGGGTGGATGTGCTGGAGATGAAAAGTTTGAGGATAGTATGTGGTGTGAGGTGGTTTGATTGAGTAAGTAATGAAAGGGTGAGAAAGATTTGTAGTAATAAAAAAAGTTAAGAGTAAATGTGAATAAGAGCAAGGTTATTAGGTACAGTAGGGTTGAGGGTCAAGTCAATTGGGAGGTGAGTTTGAATGGAGAAAAACTGGAGGAAGTGAAGTGTTTTAGATATCTGGGAGTGGATCTGTCAGCGGATGGAACCATGGAAGCGGAAGTGGATCATAGGGTGGGGGAGGGGGCGAAAATTTTGGGAGCCTTGAAAAATGTGTGGAAGTCGAGAACATTATCTCGGAAAGCAAAAATGGGTATGTTTGAAGGAATAGTGGTTCCAACAATGTTGTATGGTTGCGAGGCGTGGGCTATGGATAGAGTTGTGCGCAGGAGGATGGATGTGCTGGAAATGAGATGTTTGAGGACAATGTGTGGTGTGAGGTGGTTTGATCGAGTAAGTAACGTAAGGGTAAGAGAGATGTGTGGAAATAAAAAGAGCGTGGTTGAGAGAGCAGAAGAGGGTGTTTTGAAATGGTTTGGGCACATGGAGAGAATGAGTGAGGAAAGATTGACCAAGAGGATATATGTGTCGGAGGTGGAGGGAACGAGGAGAAGAGGGAGACCAAATTGGAGGTGGAAAGATGGAGTGAAAAAGATTTTGTGTGATCGGGGCCTGAACATGCAGGAGGGTGAAAGGAGGGCAAGGAATAGAGTGAATTGGAGCGATGTGGTATACAGGGTTTGACGTGCTGTCAGTGGATTGAATCAAGGCATGTGAAGCGTCTGGGGTAAACCATGGAAAGCTGTGTAGGTATGTATATTTGCGTGTGTGGACGTGTGTATGTACATGTGTATGGGGGGGGGGGGGGGTTGGGCCATTTCTTTCGTCTGTTTCCTTGCGCTACCTCGCAAACGCGGGAGACAGCGACAAAGTATAAAAAAAAAAAAAAAAAAAAAAAAAGTGTGGTAGAGAGAGGAGAAGAGGGTGCGGTGAAATGGTTTGGACACAGAGAGAATGAGTGAGGAAAGACTGACAAAGAGGATATATGTATCAGAGCTTAGAGGGGAAGAAGGAGAAGCAGGAGACCAAATTGGAGGTGAAAGGATGGAGTGAAAAAGATTTTGAGCAACCGGGGCCTGAACATACAGGAGGGTGAAAGGCATGAAAAGAATAGAGAGAATTGGAATGATGTGGTATACTGGGGTCAATGTGCTGTCAATGGATTGAACCAGGGCATGTGAAGCGTCTGGGGTAAACCATGGAGGTCTGTGTGGTATAGAGAGAAAGTTATCTTGGAGAGTGAAAATGGGTATGTTTGAAGGAATATTAGTTCCAACAATATCATATGGGTGCGAGGAGTGGGCTATAGATAGGGGTGTACAGAGGAGGGTGGACGTGTTGGAAATGAAATGCTTGAGGACAACATGTGCTTTGAGGTAGTTTGATCGAGTAAGTAATGAAAGGGCGAGAGAGATGTATAGTAATAAAAATCATGGTTGAGAGAGCTTAAGAGGGTGTCAAAAGGGTCTGGACATATATAGAGAGAATGAGAGGAAAGGCTGACAAAGAGGATATATGTACCAGAGGTGGAGGGAACAAGGAGAAGCGGGAGACCAAACTGGATGTGGAGGGATGGAGTGAAAAAATTTTGAGTGATCAGGGCCTGAACAAGCAGGAGGGTGAGAGGCGTGCAAGGACGAGAGTGAATTGGGACAATGTGGTATACTGGGGTCAACATGCTGTAAATGGAATGGACAAGGGCATGTGAAACATCTTCGGTAAACCATGGAAAGGTCTGGAGCCTGGATATGGATAGGGTGCTGTGGTTTTGGTGCATTACCCATGACAGATACAGACCGAGTATGAACAAGTATAGCATTTTTTTGTCTGTTTTCCTGGCACTACCTCGCTGACGTGTGGGGTGGCGATGCTGTTTATGTGGGGCATGGTGGCACGACGAATGAATGAAGGCAAGTAATTATGAATATGTACAAGTGTATATATGTATATGTCTGTGTATGTATATGTGTATACACTGATGTGTATGTGTATGTATTTGTACATGTATGTGCGTTTATGTACACATGTGTGTATATGAGTGGATGGGTCTTCTTTGTCTGTTTCCTGGCACTACCTCGCTGACACAGGAAACAGCAATCAAGTATAAAATAATATTATTCATCATATTATCCTTGATTGCTGTTTTCCACGTCAGTGAGGTAGCAACAGGAAACAGACGAAGAAAGACCTATCCACTCATGTACAAACATATATATATATATTTTTTCTTTCTTTGCTTTGTCGCTGTCTCCCGCATTTGCGAGGTAGCGCAAGGAAACAGACGAAAGAAATGGCCCAACCCACCCCATACACATGTATATACATACACGTCCACACACACAAATATACATACCTACACAGCTTTCCATGATTTACCCCAGACGCTTCACATGCCCTGATTCAATCCACTGACAGCACGTCAACCCCGGTATACCACATCGATCCAATTCACTCTATTCCTTGCCCTCCTTTCACCCTCCTGCATGTTCAGGCCCCGATCACACAAAATCTTTTTCACTCCATCTTTCCACCTCCAATTTGGTCTCCCACTTCTCCTCGTTCCCTCCACCTCCGACACATATATCCTCTTGGTCAATCTTTCCTCACTCATTCTCTCCATGTGCCCAAACCATTTCAAAACACCCTCTTCTGCTCTCTCAACCACGCTCTTTTTATTTCCACACATTTCTCTTCCCCTTACGTTACTTACTCGATCAAACCACCTCACACCACACATTGTCCTCAAACATCTCATTTCCAGCACATCCATCCTCCTGCGCACAACTCTATCCATAGCCCACGCCTCGCAACCATACAACATTGTTGGAACCACTATTCCTTCAAACATACCCATTTTTGCTTTCCGAGATAATGTTCTCGACTTCCACACATTCTTCAAGGCCCCCAGGATTTTCGCCCCCTCCCCCACCCTATGATCCACTTCCGCTTCCATGGTTCCATCCGCTGCCAGATCCACTCCCAGATATCTAAAACACTTCACTTCCTCCAGTTTTTCTCCATTTACACTCACCTCCCAATTGACTTGACCCTCAACCCTACTGTACCTAATAACCTTGCTCTTATTCACATTTACTCTTAACTTTCTTCTTCCACACACTTTTCCAAACTCAGTCACCAGCTTCTGCAGTTTCTCACATGAATCAGCCACCAGCGCTGTATCATCAGCGAACAACAACTGACACTTCCCAAGCTCTCTCATCCCCAACAGACTTCATACTTGCCCCTCTTTCCAAAACTCTTGCATTTACCTCCCTAACAACCCCATCCATAAACAAATTAAACAACCATGGAGACATCACACACCCCTGCCGCAAACCTACATTCACTGAGAACCAATCACTTTCCTCTCTTCCTACACGTACACATGCCTTACATCCTCGATAAAAACTTTTCACTGCTTCTAACAACTTGCCTCCCACACCATATATTCTTAATACCTTCCACAGAGCATCTCTATCAACTCTATCATATGCCTTCTCCAGATCCATAAATGCTACATACAAATCCATTTGCTTTCCTAAGTATTTCTCACATACATTCTTCAAAGCAAACACCTGATCCACACATCCTCTACCACTTCTGAAACCACACTGCTCTTCCCCAATCTGATGCTCTGTACATGCCTTCACCCTCTCAATCAATACCCTCCCATATAATTTACCAGGAATACTCAACAAACTTATACCTCTGTAATTTGAGCACTCACTCTTATCCCCTTTGCCTTTGTACAATGGCACTATGCACGCATTCCGCCAATCCTCAGGCACCTCACCATGAGTCATACATACATTAAATAACCTTACCAACCAGTCAACAATACAGTCACCCCCTTTTTTAATAAATTCCACTGCAATACCATCCAAACCCACTGCCTTGCCGGCTTTCATCTTCCGCAAAGCTTTCACTACCTCTTCTCTGTTTACCAAATCATTTTCCCTAACCCTCTCACTTTGCACACCACCTTGACCAAAACACCCTATATCTGCCACTCTATCATCAAACACATTCAACAAACCTTCAAAATACTCACTCCATCTCCTTCTCACATCACCACTACTTGTTATCACCTCCCCACTTGCGCCCTTCACCGAAGTTCCCATTTGCTCCCTTGTCTTACGCACTTTATTTACCTCCTTCCAGAACACCTTATTATTCTCCCTAAAATTTAATGATACTCTCTCACCCCAACTCTCATTTGCCCTTTTTTTCACCTCTTGCACCTTTCTCTTGACCTCCTGTCTCTTTCTTTTATACATCTCCCACTCAATTGCATTTTTTCCCTGCAAAAATCGTCCAAATGCCTCTCTCTTCTCTTTCACTAATACTCTTACTTCTTCATCCCACCACTCACTACCCTTTCTAATCATATACATACATATATATATATATATATATATATATATATATATATATATATATATATATATATATATATATATATATATATGTGAATAAGAGCAAGGTTATTAGGTACGGTAGGGTTGAGGGGCAAGTCAATTGGGAGGTGAGTTTGAATGGAGAAAAACTGGAGGAAGTGAAGTGTTTTAGATATTTGGGAGTGGATCTGGCAGCGGATGGAACCATGGAAGCGGAAGTGGATCATAGGGTGGGGGAGGGGGCAAAAATTCTGGGAGCCTTGAAGAATGTGTGGAAGTCGAGAACATTATCTCGGAAAGCAAAAATGGGTATGTTTGAAGGAATAGTGGTTCCAACAATGTTGTATGGTTGCGAGGCGTGGGCTATGGATAGAGTTGTGCGCAGGAGGATGGATGTGCTGGAAATGAGATGTTTGAGGACAATGTGTGGTGTGAGGTGGTTTGATCGAGTAAGTAACATAAGGGTAAGAGAGATGTGTGGAAATAAAAAGAGCGTGGTTCAGAGAGCAGAAGAGGGTGTTTTGAAATGGTTTGGGCACATGGAGAGAATGAGTGAGGAAAGATTGACCAAGAGGATATATGTGTCGGAGGTGGAGGGAACAAGGAGAAGAGGGAGACCAAATTGGAGGTGGAAGGATGGAGTGAAAAAGATTTTGTGTGATCGGGGCCTGAACATGCAGGAGGGTGAAAGGAGGGCAAGGAATAGAGTGAATTGGAGCGATGTGGTATACCGGGGTTGACGTGCTGTCACGTCACCTAAAATCTTTTTCAATCCATCTTTCCACCTCCAATTTGGTCTCCCACTTCTCCTCGTTCCCTCCACCTCCCAACACATATATCCTCTTGGTCAATCTTTCCTCACTCATTCTCTCCATGTGCCCAAACCATTTCAAAACACCCTCTTCTGCTCTCTCAACCACGCTCTTTTTATTTCCACACATCTCTCTTACCCTTACATTACTTACTCGATCAAACCACCTCACACCACACATTGTCCTCAAACATCTCATTTCCAGCACATCCACCCTCCTGCGCAAAACTCTATCCATAGCCCACGCCTCGCAACCATACAAAATTGTTGGAACCACTATTCCTTCAAACATACCCATTTTTGATTTCCGAGATAATGTTCTCGACTTCCACACATTCTTCAAGGCTCCCAGGATTTTCGGCCCCTCCCCCACCCTATGATTCACTTCCGCTTCCATGATTCCATCCGCTGCCAGATCCACTCCCAGATATCTAAAACACTTTACTTCCTCCAGTTTTTCTCCATTCAAACTTACCTCCCAATTGACTTGACCCTCAACCCTACTGTACCTAATAACCTTGCTCTTATTCACATTTACTCTTAACTTTCTTCTTTCACACACTTTACCAAATTCAGTCACCAGCTTCTGCAGTTTCTCACATGAATCAGCCACCAGCGCTGTATCATCAGCGAACAACAACTGACTCACTTCCCAAGCTCTCTCATCCCCAACAGACTTCATACTTGCCCCTCTTTCCAAAACTCTTGCATTTACCTCCCTAACAACCCCATCCATAAACAAATTAAACAACCATGGAGACATCACACACCCCTGCCGCAAACCTACATTCACTGAGAACTAATCACTTTCCTCTCTTCCTACACGTACACATGCCTTACATCCTCGATAAAAACTTTTCACTGCTTCTAACAACTTGCCTCCCACACCATATATTCTTAATACCTTCCACAGAGCATCTCTATCAACTCTATCATATGCCTTCTCCAGATCCATAAATGCTACATACAAATCCATTTGCTTTTCTAAGTATTTCTCACATACATTCTTCAAAGCAAACACCTGATCCACACATCCTCTACCACTTCTGAAACCACACTGCTCTTCCCCAATCTGATGCTCTGTACATGCCTTCACCCTCTTAATCAATACCCTCCCATATAATGTACCAGGAATACTCAACATGCACCTGGGCATGAGAAGAATGATCATGAGAGGCAAGTGTTTTGGGAGCAGCTGAATGAGTGTGTTAATGGTTTTGATGCACAAGACCGGGTTACAGTGACGGGTGATAATATATATATATATATATATATATACATATATATATATATATATATATTTTTTTTTTTTTTTTTTTTTTTTTTTTTTTTATACTTTGTCGCTGTCTCCCGCGTCTGCGAGGTAGCGCAAGGAAACAGACGAAAGAAATGGCCCAACCCCCCCCCCCCATACACATGTACATACACATGTCCACACACGTGTATACATACCTACACAGCTTTCCATGGTCCACCCCAGACGCCTCACATGCCTTGATTCACTCCACTGACAGCACGTCAACCCCTGTATACCACATCGCTCCAATTCACTCTATTCCTTGCCCTCCTTACACCCTCCTGCATGTTCAGGCCCCGATCACACAAAATCTTTTTCACTCCATCTTTCCACCTCCAATTTGGTCTCCCTCTTCTCCTCGTTCCCTCCACCTCCGACACATATATCCTCTTGGTCAATCTTTCCTCACTCATTCTCTCCATGTGCCCAAACCATTTCAAAACACCCTCTTCTGCTCTCTCAACCACGCTCTTTTTATTTCCACACATCTCTCTTACCCTTACGTTACTTACTCGATCAAACCACCTCACACCACACATTGTCCTCAAACATCTCATTTCCAGCACATCCATCCTCCTGCGCACAACTCTATCCATAGCCCACGCCTCGCAACCATACAACATTGTTGGAACCACTATTCCTTCAAACATACCCATTTTTGCTTTCCGAGATAATGTTCTCGACTTCCACACATTTTTCAAGGCTCCCAAAATTTTCGCCCCCTCCCCCACCCTATGATCCACTTCCGCTTCCATGGTTCCATCCGCTGACAGATCCACTCCCAGATATCTAAAACACTTCACTTCCTCCAGTTTTTCTCCATTCAAACTTACCTCCCAATTGACTTGACCCTCAACCCTACTGTACCTAATAACCTTGCTCTTATTCACATTTACTCTTAACTTTCTTCTTCCACACACTTTACCAAACTCAGTCACCAGCTTCTGCAGTTTCTCACATGAATCAGCCACCAGCGCTGTATCATCAGCGAACAACAACTGACTCACTTCCCAGGCTCTCTCATCCCCAACAGACTTCATACTTGCCCCTCTTTCCAGGACTCTTGCATTCACCTCCCTAACAACCCCATCCATAAACAAATTAAACAACCATGGAGACATCACACACCCCTGCCGCAAACCTACATTCACTGAGAACCAATCACTTTCCTCTCTTCCTACACGTACACATGCCTTACATCCTCGATAAAAACTTTTCACTGCTTCTAACAACTTGCCTCCCACACCATATATATGGGATGTATTTAGGGAATCAGTGATGGATTGCGCAAAAGATGCTTGTGGCATGAGAAGAGTGGGAGGTGGGCTGTTTAGAAAGGGTAGTGAGTGGTGGGATGAAGAAGTAAGAGTATTAGTGAAAGAGAAGAGAGAGGCATTTGGACGATTTTTGCAGGGAAAAAATGCAATTGAGTGGGAGAAGTATAAAAGAAAGAGACAGGAGGTCAAGAGAAAGGTGCAAGAGGTGAAAAAAAGGGCAAATGAGAGTTGGGGTGAGAGACTATCAGTAAATTTTAGGGAGAATAAAAAGATGTTCTGGAAGGAGGTAAATAGGGTGCGTAAGACAAGGGAGCAAATGGGAACTTCAGTGAAGGGCGTAAATGGGGAGGTGATAACAAGTAGTGGTGATGTGAGAAGGAGATGGAATGAGTATTTTGAAGGTTTGTTGAATGTGTCTGATGACAGAGTGGCAGATATAGGGTGTTTTGGTCGAGGTGGTGTGCAAAGTGAGAGGGTTAGGGAAAATGATTTGGTAAACAGAGAAGAGGTAGTAAAAGCTTTGCGGAAGATGAAAGCCGGCAAGGCAGCAGGTTTGGATGGTATTGCAGTGGAATTTATTAAAAAAGGGGGTGACTGTATTGTTGACTGGTTGGTAAGGTTATTTAATGTATGTATGACTCATGGTGAGGTGCCTGAGGATTGGCGGAATGCGTGCATAGTGCCATTGTACAAAGGCAAAGGGGATAAGAGTGAGTGCTCAAATTACAGAGGTATAAGTTTGTTGAGTATTCCTGGTAAATTATATGGGAGGGTATTGATTGAGAGGGTGAAGGCATGTACAGAGCATCAGATTGGGGAAGAGCAGTGCGGTTTCAGAAGTGGTAGAGGATGTGTGGATCAGGTGTTTGCTTTGAAGAATGTATGTGAGAAATACTTAGAAAAGCAAATGGATTTGTATGTAGCATTTATGGATCTGGAGAAGGCATATGATAGAGTTGATAGAGATGCTCTGTGGAAGGTATTAAGAATATATATATATATATATATATATATATATATATATATATATATAAAAAAAAAATTTAATGATACTCTCTCACCCCAACTCTCATTTGCCCTTTTTTTCACCTCTTGCACCTTTCTCTTGACCTCCTGTCTCTTTCTTTTATACATCTCCCACTCAATTGCATTTTTTCCCTGCAAAAATCGTCCAAATGCCTCTCTCTTCTCTTTCACTAATACTCTTACTTCTTCATCCCACCACTCACTACCCTTTCTAATCAACCCACCTCCCACTCTTCTCATGCCACAAGCATCTTTTGCGCAATCCATCACTGATCCCCTAAATACATCCCATTCCTCCCCCACTCCCCTTGCTTCCATTGTTCTCACCTTTTTCCATTCTGTACTCAGTCTCTCCTGGTACTTCCTCACACAGGTCTCCTTCTCAAGCTCACTTACTCTCACCACCCTCTTCACCCCAACATTCACTCTTCTTTTCTGAAAACCCATACAGATCTTCACCTTAGCCTCCACAAGATAATGATCAGACATCCCTCCAGTTGCACCTCTCAGCACATTAACATCCAAAAGTCTCTCTTTCGCACGCCTGTCAATTAACACGTAATCCAATAACGCTCTCTGGCCATCTCTCCTACTTACATAAGTTGGGGGGTTGGGCCATTTCTTTCGTCTGTTTCCTTGCGCTACCTCGCAAACGCGGGAGACAGCGACAAAGTATATAAAAAAAAAATAAAAAAATAAAAAATAAAAAAAAAAAAAAAATATATATATATATATATATATATATATATATATATATATTTTTTTTTTATACTTTGTCGCTGTCTCCCGCGTTTGCGAGGTAGCGCAAGGAAACAGACGAAAGAAATGGCCCAACCCCCCCCATACACATGTATATACATACTTCCACACACGCAAATATACATACCTACACAGCTTTCCATGGTTTACCCCAGACGCTTCACAAGCCTTGATTCAATCCACTGACAGCACGTCAACCCCGGTATACCACATCGCTCCAATTCACTCTATTCCTTGCCCTCCTTTCACCCTCCTGCATGTTCAGGCCCCGATCACACAAAATCTTTTTCACTCCATCTTTCCACCTCCAATTTGGTCTCCCTCTTCTCCTTGCTCCCTCCACCTCCGACACATATATCCTCTTGGTCAATCTTTCCTCACTCATCCTCTCCATGTGCCCAAACCACTTCAAAACACCCTCTTCTGCTCTCTCAACCACGCTCTTTCTATTTCCACACATCTCTCTTACCCTTACGTTACTCACTCGATCAAACCACCTCACATCACACATTGTCCTCAAACATCTCATTTCCAGCACATCCATCCTCCTGCGCACAACTCTATCCATAGCCCACGCCTCGCAACCATACAACATTGTTGGAACCACTATTCCTTCAAACATACCCATTTTTGCTTTCCGAGATAATGTTCTCGACTTCCACACACTCTTCAAGGCCCCCAGAATTTTCGCCCCCTCCCCCACCCTATGATCCACTTCCGCTTCCATGGTTCCATCCGCTGCCAGATCCACTCCCAGATATCTAAAACACTTCACTTCCTCCAGTTTTTCTACATTCAAACTCACCTCCCAATTGACTTGACCCTCAACCCTACTGTACCTAATAACCTTGCTCTTATTCACATTTACTCTTAACTTTCTTCTTCCACACACTTTACCAAACTCAGTCACCAGCTTCTGCAGTTTCTCACATGAATCAGCCACCAGCGCTGTATCATCAGCGAACAACAACTGACTCACTTCCCAAGCTCTCTCATCCCCAACAGACTTCATACTTGCCCCTCTTTCCAAAACTCTTGCATTTACCTCCCTAACAACCCCATCCATAAACAAATTAAACAACCATGGAGACATCACACACCCCTGCCGCAAACCTACATTCACTGAGAACCAATCACTTTCCTCTCTTCCTACACGTACACATGCCTTACATCCTCGATAAAAACTTTTCACTGCTTCTAACAACTTGCCTCCCACACCATATATTCTTAATACCTTCCACAGAGCATCTCTATCAACTCTATCATATGCCTTCTCCAGATCCATAAATGCTACATACAAATCCATTTGCTTTTCTAAGTATTTCTCACATACATTCTTCAAAGCAAACACCTGATCCACACATCCTCTACCACTTCTGAAACCACACTGCTCTTCCCCAATCTGATGCTCTGTACATGCCTTCACCCTCTTAATCAATACCCTCCCATATAATTTACCAGGAATACTCAACATGCACCTGGGCATGAGAAGAATGATCATGAGAGGCAAGTATTTTGGGAGCAGCTGAATGAGTGTGTCAATGGTTTTGATGCACGAGACCGGGTTACAGTGACGGGTGATAATATATATATATATATATATATATATATATATATATATATATATATATATATATATATATATATATATATATATTTTTTTTTTTTTTTTTCTTATACTTTGTCGCTGTCTCCCGCGTTTGCGAGGTAGCGCAAGGAAACAGACGAAAGAAATGGCCCAACCCCCCCCATACACATGTATATACATACGTCCACACACGCAAATATACATACCTACACAGCTTTCCATGGTTTACCCCAGACGCTTCACATGCCTTGATTCAATCCACTGACAGCACGTCAACCCCGGTATACCACATCGCTCCAATTCACTCTATTCCTTGCCCTCCTTTCACCCTTCCTGCATGTTCAGGCCCCGATCACACAAAATCTTTTTCACTCCATCTTTCCACCTCCAATTTGGTCTCCCTCTTCTCCTTGCTCCCTCCACCTCCGACACATATATCCTCTTGGTCAATCTTTCCTCACTCATCCTCTCCATGTGCCCAAACCACTTCAAAACACCCTCTTCTGCTCTCTCAACCACGCTCTTTCTATTTCCACACATCTCTCTTACCCTTACGTTACTCACTCGATCAAACCACCTCACACCACACATTGTCCTCAAACATCTCATTTCCAGCACATCCATCCTCCTGCGCACAACTCTATCCATAGCCCACGCCTCGCAACCATACAACATTGTTGGAACCACTATTCCTTCAAACATACCCATTTTTGCTTTCCGAGATAATGTTCTCGACTTCCACACACTCTTCAAGGCCCCCAGAATTTTCGCCCCCTCCCCCACCCTATGATCCACTTCCGCTTCCATGGTTCCAACCGCTGCCAGATCCACTCCCAGATATCTAAAACACTTCACTTCCTCCAGTTTTCTACATTCAAACTCACCTCCCAATTGACTTGACCCTCAACCCTACTGTACCTAATAACCTTGCTCTTATTCACATTTACTCTTAACTTTCTTCTTCCACACACTTTACCAAACTCAGTCACCAGCTTCTGCAGTTTCTCACATGAATCAGCCACCAGCGCTGTATCATCAGCGAACAACAACTGACTCACTTCCCAAGCTCTCTCATCCCCAACAGACTTCATACTTGCCCCTCTTTCCAAAACTCTTGCATTTACCTCCCTAACAACCTGACCCTTCACATCCCCCAACTCCGCTACCCAACCCCCCCAACAATCCCCCCCCCCCCCAAATCCCCACCCTCCCCCCCCTACACACCTCCCCCACACCCCCACCCCCAACAAAACACCCCCACACACCCAACCCCAACCACCCAAAATCCCCCTCCCCCCCCCCCCTCACCCCACACATCACACATAAACTCTCTCCCCAACTGCACCACCCCCCACCCCCACCCCCCCCCCCACACCCGCCAACACAACAACACCCCAACACCAACCCCCCCCCCCCCCACCAATCAAACCCCCCACCAATCCCAAACCCCCACCCCTCCCATCACACCACCGCCCACCACCCAGGCTCCCCTACAAACCCACAACAAAACCCCCCCCCCCCCCCCCCCCCCCCCCCCCCCAAAAACCCCCGCACTCCACCACCAACCCCCCCACCCCCCATCCACCAACCCACCCCTCACCCCCCCCCCCCCCCACCCAATGCCCCCCACCCATACCATCCATAAACAAATTAAACAACCATGGAGACATCACACACCCCTGCCGCAAACCTACATTCACTGAGAACCAATCACTTTCCTCTCTTCCTACACGTACACATGCCTTACATCCTCGATAAAAACTTTTCACTGCTTCTAACAACTTGCCTCCCACACCATATATTCTTAATACCTTCCACAGAGCATCTCTATCAACTCTATCATATGCCTTCTCCAGATCCATAAATGCTACATACAAATCCATTTGCTTTTCTAAGTATTTCTCACATACATTCTTCAAAGCAAACACCTGATCCACACATCCTCTACCACTTCTGAAACCACACTGCTCTTCCCCAATCTGATGCTCTGTACATGCCTTCACCCTCTCAATCAATACCCTCCCATATAATTTACCAGGAATACTCAACAAACTTATACCTCTGTAATTTGAGCACTCACTCTTATCCCCTCTGCCTTTGTACAATGGCACTATGCACGCATTCCGCCAATCCTCAGGCACCTCACCATGAGTCATACATACATTAAATAACCTTACCAACCAGTCAACAATACAGTCACCCCCTTTTTTAATAAATTCCACTGCAATACCATCCAAACCTGCTGCCTTGCCGGCTTTCATCTTCTGCAAAGCTTTCACTACCTCTTCTCTGTTTACCAAATCATTTTCCCTAACCCTCTCACTTTGCACACCACCTCGACCAAAACACCCTATATCTGCCACTCTATCATCAAACACATTCAACAAACCTTCAAAATACTCACTCCATCTCCTTCTCACATCACCACTACTTGTTATCACCTCCCCATTTGCGCCCTTCACTGAAGTTCCCATTTGCTCCCTTGTCTTATGCACTTTATTTACCTCCTTCCAGAACATCTTTTTATTCTCCCTAAAATTTAATGATACTCTCTCACCCCAACTCTCATTTGCCCTTTTTTTCACCTCTTGCACCTTTCTCTTGACCTCCTGTCTCTTTCTTTTATACATCTCCCACTCAATTGCATTTTTTCCCTGCAAAAATCGTCCAAATGCCTCTCTCTTCTCTTTCACTAATAATCTTACTTCTTCATCCCACCACTCACTACCCTTTCTAATCAACCCACCTCCCACTCTTCTCATGCCACAAGCATCATTTGCACAATCCATCACTGATTCCCTAAATACATCCCATTCCTCCCCCTCTCCCCTTGCTTCCATTGTTCTCACATTTTTCCATTCTGTACTCAGTCTCTCCTGGTACTTCCTCACACAGGTCTCCTTCTCAAGCTCACTTACTCTCACCACCCTCTTCACCCCAACATTCACTCTTCTTTTCTGAAAACCCATACAAATCTTCACCTTAGCCTCCACAAGATAATGATCAGACATCCCTCCAGTTGCACCTCTCAGCACATTAACATCCAAAAGTCTCTCTTTCGCACGCCTGTCAATTAACACGTAATCCAATAACGCTCTCTGGCCATCTCTCCTACTTACATACGTATACTTATGTATATCTCGCTTTTTAAACCAGGTATTCCCAATCATCAGTCCTTTTTCAGTACATAAATCTACAAGCTCTTCACCATTTCCATTTACAACACTGAACACCCCATGTATACCAATTATTCCCTCAACTGCCACATTACTCACCTTTGCATTCAAATCACCCATCACTATAACCCGGTCTCGTGCATCAAAACCACTAACACACTCATTCAGCTGCTCCCAAAACACTTGCCTCTCTTGATCTTTCTTCTCATGCCCAGGTGCATATGCACCAATAATCACCCACCTCTCTCCATCAACTTTCAGTTTTACCCATATTAATCGAGAATTTACTTTCTTACACTCTATCACATACTCCCACAACTCCTGTTTCAGGAGTATTGCTACTCCTTCCCTTGCTCTTGTCCTCTCACTAACCCCTGACTTTACTCCCCAGACATTCCCAAGCCACTCTTCCCCTTTACCCTTGAGCTTCGTTTCACTCAGAGCCAAAACATCCAGGTTCCTTTCCTCAAACATACTACCTATCTCTCCTTTTTTCACATCTTGGTTACATCCACACACATTTAGGCACCCCACTCTGAGCCTTCGAGGAGGATGAGTACTCCCCGCGTGACTCCTTCTTTTGTTTCCCATTTTAGAAAGTTAATACAAGGAGGGGAGGATTTCTGGCCCCCCGCTCCCGTCCCCTCTAGTCGCTTTCTACGACACGCGAGGAATACGTGGGAAGTATTCTTTCACCCCTATCCCCAGGGATAATATACATATATATATACATATACACACACACACACATACACATACATACGCACATATACACACACACATACATATATATACATATGAAAAATGTAAGAAACAATTTAGAAAACTGAAACTTCTAGCTTGAAATGAATGAAAAAAAAATGAATGTCACATAATGGTTCAACCTCTGGCTATGGAAAAAAGGAAATGTATAATTTATTTACACAAACGTCAATAGCAGTTCTCATCAATTATATATATATATATATATATATATATATATATATATATATATATATATATATATATATATATATATATATATTTTTTTTTTTTTTTTATACTTTGTCGCTGTCTCCCGCGTATTGCGAGGTAGCGCAAGGAAACAGACGAAAGAAATGGCCCAACCCCCCCCATACACATGTACATACACACGTCCACACACACAAATATACATACCTACACAGCTTTCCATGGTTTACCCCGGACGCTTCACATGCCTTGATTCAATCCACTGACAGCACGTCAACCCCTGTATACCACATCGCTCCAATTCACTCTATTCCTTGCCCTCCTTTCACCCTCCTGCATGTTCAGGCCCCGATCACACAAAATCTTTTTCACTCCATCTTTCCACCTCCAATTTGGTCTCCCTCTTCTCCTCGTTCCCTCCACCTCCGACACATATATCCTCTTGGTCAATCTTTCCTCACTCATTCTCTCCATGTGCCCAAACCATTTTAAAACACTCTCTTCTGCTCTCTCAACCACGCTCTTTTTATTTCCACACATCTCTCTTACCCTTACGTTACTTACTCGATCAAACCACCTCACACCACACATTGTCCTCAAACATCTCATTTCCAGCACATCCATCCTCCTGCGCACAACTCTATCCATAGCCCACGCCTCGCAACCATACAACATTGTTGGAACTACTATTCCTTCAAACATACCCATTTTTGCTTTCCGGGATAATGTTCTCGACTTCCACACATTTTTCAAGGCTCCCAAAATTTTCGCCCCCTCCCCCACCCTATGATCCACTTCCGCTTCCATGGTTCCATCCGCTGCCAGATCCACTCCCAGATATCTAAAACACTTCACTTCCTCCAGTTTTTCACCATTCAAACTCACCTCCCAATTGACTTGACCCTCAGCCCTACTGTACCTAATAACCTTGCTCTTATTCACATTTACTCTTAACTTTCTTCTTCCACACACTTTACCAAACTCCGTCACCAGCTTCTGCAGTTTCTCACATGAATCCGCCACCAGCGCTGTATCATCAGCGAACAACAACTGACTCACTTCCCAAGCTCTCTCATCCCCAACAGACTTCATACTTGCCCCTCTTTCCAAGACTCTTGCATTTACCTCCCTAACAACCCCATCCATAAACAAATTAAACAACCATGGAGACATCACACACCCCTGCCGCAAACCTACATTCACTGAGAACCAATCACTTTCCTCTCTTCCTACACGTACACATGCCTTACATCCTCGATAAAAACTTTTCACTGCTTCTAACAACTTGCCTCCCACACCATATATTCTTAATACCTTCCACAGAGCATCTCTATCAACTCTATCATATGCCTTCTCCAGATCCATAAATGCTACATACAAATCCATTATATATACATATATATACGAATAAAGTGTATATGAACGCGCACCTTCATAGAACATACAAAGCTCCATCAGCCAGGATCGAACCTGGGACCCCTTGTGCAAGAGGCAGGTATGCTAACCGCTAGGCTAAGGGACTGTATAATAGGAAACAACTATTCGAAATACTAAGTACTCGAATACCCTTCATCTCACTATGGTGAGCAACGGGGTCTATCGGTTGTTTCCGAACAGAACACATAGCCAGCTGAGAGCGTTTTACCGAACCTGACTGTACAACGTGGAGTTATATGAATACGAATAAAGTGTATATGAACGCGCACCTTCATAGAACATACAAAGCTCCATCAGCCAGGATCGAACCTGGGACCCCTTGTGCAAGAGGCAGGCATGCTAACCGCTAGGCTAAGGGACTGTATAATAGGAAACAACTATTCAAAATACTAAGTACTCGAATACCCTTCGTCTCACTATGGTGAGCAACGGGGTCTATCGGTTGTTTCCGAACAGAACACATAGCCAGCTGAGAGTGTTTTACTGAACCTGACTGTACAACGCGGAGTTATATGAATACGAATAAAGTGTATATGAACGCGCACCTTCATAGAACATACAAAGCTCCATCAGCTCACAGCTGGCTATGTGTTCTGTTCGGAAACAACCGATAGACCCCGTTGCTCACCATAGTGAGACGAAGGGTATTCAAGTACTTAGTATTTCGAAGTTGTTTCCTATTATACAGTCCCTTAGCCTAGCGGTTAGCATGCCTGCCTCTTGCACAAGGGGTCCCAGGTTCGATCCTGGCTGATGGAGCTTTGTATGTTATATATATATTTATCTTTTTATATTTATTATACTTTGTCGCTGTCTCCCGCGTTTGCGAGGTAGCGCAAGGAAACAGACGAAAGAAATGGCCCAACCCACCCCCATACCCATGTATATACATACGTCCACACACGCAAATATACACACCTACACAGCTTTCCATGGTTTACCCCAGCCGCTTCACATGCCCTGATTCAATCCACTGACAGCACGTCAACCCTGGTATACCACATCGATCCAATTCACTCTATTCCTTGCCCTCCTTTCACCCTCCTGCATGTTCAGGCCCTGATCACACAAAATCTTTTTCACTCCATCTTTCTACCTCCAATTTGGTCTCCCACTTCTCCTCGTTCCCTCCACCTCCGACACATATATCCTCTTGGTCAATCTTTCCTTACTCATTCTCTCCACGTGCCCAAACCATTTCAAAACACCCTCTTCTGCTCTCTCAACCATGCTCTTTTTATTTCCACACATCTCTCTTACCCTTATGTTACTTACTCGATCAAACCACCTCACACCACACATTGTCCTCAAACATCTCATTTCCAGCACATCCACCCTCCTGCGCACAACTCTATCTATAGCCCACGCCTCGCAGCCATACAACATTGTTGGAACCACTATTCCTTCAAACATACCCATTTTTGCTTTCCGAGATAATGTTCTCGACTTCCACACATAATTTTCTTTTTCTTTCTTTCATACTATTCGCCATTTCCCACGTTAGCGAGGTAGCGTTAAGAACAGAGGACTGGGCCTTTGAGGGAATATCCTCATCTGGCCCCCTTCTCTGTTCCTTCTTTGAGAAAAACAAAAAAACACAAGAGGGGAGGATTTCCAGCCCCCCCGCTCCCTTCCCTTTTAGTAGCCTTCTACGACACGCAGGGAATACGTGGGAAGTATTCTTTCTCCCCTATCCCCAGGGATATATATATATATATATATCTTTCTTTTCTTTTAAACTATTTGCCATTTCCCGCGTTGGCGAGGTAGCGTTAAGAACAGAGGACTGGGCCTTTTTTGGAATATCCTCACCTGGCCCCTTCTGTTCCTTCTTTTGGAAAATTAAAAAAAAAAACGAGAGGGGAGGATTTCCAGCCCCCCGCTCCCTCCCCTTTTAGTCGCCTTCTACGACGCGCAGGGAATACGTGGAAGTATTCTTAATCCCCTATATATATATATCAACATATACATTCACACGATCACAATCTCCCGCCTAAGCGAAGTGGCATCAAGAACAGATGACAGCCTTGGAGGGAAAATTTCTCACTTGGTTCCTTGCTCTGCTCCTCCTTTAGGAAAGTAATACTGGAAGGGAGGATTTCTAACCACCTGGACCCATCCCTCTTAGTCACCTTCTACGACTAGCAGGGAATACATGGGAAGTATTCTTTCTCCCTTATTCCTAGATAAAACACACTTGAAAAAAAACGTTCTTTAAAACATACCTTTTATTTTCAACTGAGATGCTGCTTTAAGAAGGCCTGGTAAATCATTGGATTTGACAAGTGTTTCCCCCTTGTACATGTAGTTGAGCAGACCACGAAGTTCTTGTATGGTAATATCACGAAGAACAACAACTGGATTGGAGTGTGTTACAGTTTTGAACATTTCCTCAAAGCTCTCACTGTGGGATAAAATATATTACAGAAATATTAGCTATGATAATCATGAATCTGGAAATATTTTTTTCCCAAACATATTTGCCATTTCCCACTTTAGCGAGGTAGCATCAAGAACAGAGAACCGAGCCTTTGAGGAAAAATCCTCACGTGGTTCCCTTCTCTGTTCATTCTTTGGAAATGTAAAAACTGGAGAGGAGGATTTACAGCCCCCCCCCCCCCCTCTCTCTCTCTCTCTCTCAAAAATCTGTTAAAATAATTAAGGTAAAAAAAATCAAGGAAATCACTACAGCAACATACAAATGGCAATCAAATTTGATGTAGGAAACAGCATATATGTGTCAGAGGTGGAGGGAACAAGGAGAAGCGGGAGACCAAACTGGAGGTGGAAGGATGGAGTGAAAATGATTTTGAGCAATCAGGGCCTGAACATACAGGAGGGTGAAAGGTGTGCAGGGAATAGAGCGAAATGGAATGGTGAAAGGTGTATAGGGAATTGAGTGAATTGGAACGATGTGGTATACTGGGGTGGACGTGCTGTCAATGGATTGAACCAGGGCATGTGAAGTGTCTGGGGTAAACCATGGAAAGGTCTGCGGGGTGCTGATGTGGAAAGGGAGCTGTGGTATTGGTGCATTACACATGACAGCTAGAGACCAAGTGTGAACATGTGTGGCCTTTTTGTCTTTTCCTCGTATACCAGGGTTGACATGCTGTCAACGGATTGAACAAGGGCATGTGAAGCATCGAGGGTAAACCATGGAAAGTTTTGTGAGGCCTGGAATTGGAAAGGGAGCTGAGGTTTTGGTGCATTACACATGACAGCTAGAGACTGAGTGTGAAAGAATGTGGTCTTTTGTCTTTTCATAGTGCTAACTCGTGGGGGAAGGGGGGGATGCTATTTCATGTGTGGCGGGGTGGCAACAGGAATGAATAAAGGCAGAGATATGAATATGTATATGTGTATATGTCTGTGTATGAATATATATGATATGTTGAAATGTATAGGTATGTATATATGCGTGTGAGAGCGTGTATGTATATACATGTGCATGTGGAAGGGTTGGGCCATTATTTTGTCTGTTTCCTTGCGCTTCCTCACTAACGCAGGAGACAGCGACAAAGCAAAATAAATAAATAAATCTTTTTTTAATTTTATTTTGCTTTGTCGCTGTCTCCCGCGTTTGCGAGGTAGCGCAAGGAAACAGATGAAAGAAATGGCCCAACCCACCCCCATACACAATGTATACACACACACGTCCACACACGCAAATATACATACCTATACATCTCACTGTACATATATATATACATACACAGACACATACATATATGCCCATGCACACAATTCACACTGTCTGCCCCCATTCACTCCCATTGCCACCTCGCCACACATGGAATACCTTTCCCCTCCCCCCTCATGTGTGCGAGGTAGCACTAGGAAAAGACAACAAAGGCCCCATTCGTTCACACTCAGTCTCTAGCTGCCATGCAATAATGCCCGAAACCACAGCTCCCTTTCCACATCCAGGCACCACACAACTTTCCATGGTTTACCACAGATGCTTCACATGCCCCGATTCAATCCACTGACAGCACGTCAACCCCGGTATACCACATCGATCCAATTCACTCTATTCCTTGCCCGCCTTTCACCCTCCTGCATGTTCAGGCCCCGATCACTCAAAATCTTTTTCACTCCATCTTTCCACCTCCAATTTGGTCTCCAATTCACTCTATTCCTTGCCCTCCTTTCACCCTCCTGCATGTTCAGGCCCCGATCACACAAAATCTTTTTCACTCAATCTTTCCACCTCCAATTTGGTCTCCCAATTCTCCTCGTTCCCTCCACCTCCAACACATATATCCTCTTGGTCAATCTTTCCTCACTCATTCTCTCCATGTGCCCAAACCATTTCAAAACTTTTTTTTTTTTTTTGTCTCCCGCATTTGCGAGGTAGCGCAAGGAAACAGAAGAAAAAATGGCCCAACCGACCCCCATACACATGTATATACACACACGTCCACACACACAAATATACATACCTATACATCTCAATGTACACATATATATGCACACACAGACATACATATATACCCATGCACACAATTCACACTGTCTGCCTTTATTCATTCCCATCGCCACCTCACCACACATGGAATACCATGCCCCTCCCCCCTCATGTGTGCGAGGTAGCGCAAGGAAACAGACGAAAGAAATGGCCCAACCCACCCCCATACACATGTATATACATACGTCCACACACGCAAATATACATACCTACACAGCTTTCCATGGTTTACCCCAGACGCCTCACATGCCCTGATTCAATCCGCTGACAGCACGTCAACCCCGATATACCACATCGCTCCAATTCACTCTATTCCTTGCCCTCCTTTCACCCTCCTGCATGTTCAGGCCCCGATCACACAAAATCTTTTTCACTCCATCTTTCCACCTCCAATTTGGTCTCCCTCTTCTCCTCGTTCCCTCCACCTCCGACACATATATCCTCTTGGTCAATCTTTCCTCACTCATTCTCTCCATGTGCCCAAACCATTTCAAAACACCTTCTTCTGCTCTCTCAACCACGCTCTTTTTATTTCCACACATCTCTCTTACCCTTACATTACTTACTCGATCAAACCACCTCACACCACACATTGTCCTCAAACATCTCATTTCCAGCACATCCATCCTCCTGCGCACAACTCTATCCATAGCCCACGCCTCGCAACCATACAACATTGTTGGAACCACTATTCCTTCAAACATACCCATTTTTGCTTTCCGAGATAATGTTCTCGACTTCCACACATTCTTCAAGGCTCCCAGAATTTTCACCCCCTCCCCCACCCTATGATCCACTTCCGCTTCCATGGTTCCATCCGCTGCCAGATCCACTCCCAGATATCTAAAACACTTCACTTCCTCCAGTTTTTCTACATTCAAACTCACCTCCCAATTGACTTGACCCTCAACCCTACTGTACCTAATAACCTTGCTCTTATTCACATTTACTCTTAACTTTCTTCTTTCACACACTTTACCAAACTCAGTCACCAGCTTCTGCAGTTTCTCACAAGAATCAGCCACCAGTGCTGTATCATCAGCGAACAACAACTGACTCACTTCCCAAGCTCTCTCATCCCCAGCAGACTTCATACTTGCCCCTCTTTCCAAAACTCTTGCATTCACCTCTCTAACAACCCCATCCATAAACAAATTAAACAACCATGGAGACATCACACACCCCTGCCGCAAACCTACATTCACTGAGAACCAATCACTTTCCTCTCTTCCTACACGTACACATGCCTTACATCCTCGATAAAAACTTTTCACTGCTTCTAACAACTTTCCTCCCACACCATATATTCTTAATACCTTCCACAGAGCATCTCTATCAACTCTATCATATGCCTTCTCCAGATCCATAAATGCTACATACAAATCCATTTGCTTTTCTAAGTATTTCTCACATACATTCTTCAAAGCAAACACCTGATCCACACATCCTCTACCACTTCTGAAACCACACTGCTCTTCCCCAATCTGATGCTCTGTACATGCCTTCACCCTCTCAATCAATATCCTCCCATATAATTTACCAGGAATACTCAACAAACTTATACCTCTGTAATTTGAGCACTCACTCTTATCCCCTTTGCCTTTGTACAATGGCACTATGCACGCATTCCGCCAATCCTCAGGCACCTCACCATGAGTCATACATACATTAAGTAACCTTACCAACCAGTCAACAATACAGTCACCCCCTTTTTTAATAAATTCCACTGCAATACCATCCAAACCTGCTGCCTTGCCGGCTTTCATCTTCCGCAAAGCTTTCACTACCTCTTCTCTGTTTACCAAATCATTTTCCCTAACCCTCTCACTTTGCACACCACCTCGACCAAAACACCCTATATCTGCCACTCTGTCATCAAACACATTCAGCAAACCTTCAAAATACTCACTCCATCTCCTTCTCACATCACCACTACTTGTTATCACCTCCCCATTTGCGCCCTTCACTGAAGTTCCCATTTGCTCCCTTGTCTTACGCACTTTATTTACCTCCTTCCAGAACATCTTTTTATTCTCCCTAAAATTTAATGATACTCTCTCACCCCAACTCTCATTTGCCCTCTTTTTCACCTCTTGCCCCTTTCTCTTGACCTCCTGTCTCTTTCTTTTATACATCTCCCACTCAATTGCATTTTTTCCCTGCAAAAATCGTCCAAATGCCTCTCTCTTCTCTTTCACTAATACTCTTACTTCTTCATCCCACCACTCACTACCCTTTCTAATCAACCCACCTCCCACTCTTCTCATGCCACAAGCATCTTTTGCGCAATCCATCACTGATTCCCTAAATACATCCCATTCCTCCCCACTCCCCTTACTCAACAAACTTATACCTCTGTAATTTGAGCACTCACTCTTATCCCCTTTGCCTTTGTACAATGGCACTATGCACGCATTCCGCCAATCATCAGGCACCTCACCATGAGTCATACATACATTAAATAACCTTACCAACCAGTCAACAATACAGTCACCCCCTTTTTTAATAAATTCCACTGCAATACCATCCAAACCTGCTGCCTTGCTGGCTTTCATCTTCCGCAAAGCTTTTACTACCTCTTCTCTGTTTACCAGGAGGTCAAGAGAAAGGTGCAAGAGGTGAAAAAGAGGGCAAATGAGAGTTGGGGTGAGAGAGTATCATTAAATTTTAGGGAGAATAAAAAGATGTTCTGGAAGGAGGTAAATAAAGTGCGTAAGACAAGGGAGCACTTGGGAACTTCAGTGAAGGGTGCAAATGGGGAGGTGATAACAAGTAGTAATGATGTGAGAAGGAGATGGAGTGAGTATTTTGAAGGTTTGTTGAATGTGTTTGATGATAGAGTGGCAGATATAGGATGTTTTGGTCGAGGTGGTGTGCAAAGTGAGAGGGTTAGGGAAAATGATTTGGTAAACAGAGAAGAGGTAGTAAAAGCTTTGGGAACATATCCCTATTTTATCCAATATACCATTTGGTTTGCTAAGATTTACAGTTCATGCATCTTTTTAGAAACACACCTGCATGTTGCCAAAACTAGTCGATGAGCTTGTACAAACTGACCATCAGCCATTAGGGTGCAGTCTGTGAGTTGATTGTGGCGCAGCAGACGCTCACATACAGACAAAAACCGTGTCTCTGTGTTGCTTGACCGGAGATGAAGACGATTCAACTTTCTAGCACTAAAGAAAACTTATTTCAATTTCATATAGATAAAGGAAAAGGGATCATTTGAACTAGTTCAGCAGTAGTCCACATTACAACTGCATATAAATCTGAAAATCATGATCTATAAAATCTAAATTAAGATTTGGCAAACAGTATACAAGTCAAAAATAACTGTCTATCAGCTTACCTCAATCTAATAACTTCTAAATAACAAGACAGGCAAGTAATATGCTGCTTCTTACTTGTCTCCCTGAAGTTCGCCCAACTTCAGCTGGGGGTGCTTGCCACGGAGATGCCTTAGCATTGACGATGTGTTTCCGTGCTTGGCCAGCTTTTCATTACATATCCTGCAGCTCACTTTGTCAGTGCCCTCCTCTTGAAAATGCCTCCACACTGTTGACCTTTTCTTCTTCACTGGAGATTAACAATAAAAATACATAAAAAATAAATGCAGGATTTCTTTAACCAATGGTAATAAATATAGAACTATGCAGTTCTAGTAATCACAGAATTATCAGCAAAAACTACTTCAAGTCTTAGATCAAGACATAGGAACTGTAAATGGAGTGTGTGACAAATGGAGAACACTTATAAGTCTCACCCCAAGTTTATGATAAAAGATCTATTCATCAATAAAGTATTTTTCCAAGTTATTTCATGACACAGCATTGGGAACAATGGGCTCATCTACACACAAATGCTTGTGGTCATGTTTTGGTCATCAACCTATCCACATAACATTTGAAGCTCAACGCATTCTGTATACATCTCTCCACAAGAATGGAAACAAAAACACTCAAAGCATTCCTATAAAAGAATGTACATATTGGTTTGATTCAAGAACTATGAAATAGTTGCTTCTTGTTTGAGCTTTATGGCCATATAACTGAAAAAAATGGTTGGCTGTTGTGTGAAAAGGGGAACTGTAAACATGACAAACTGATGAAAAAGCAAATTAAGAGATAATAGCCGGGTGGCGTTAATAACGGAGGACTGGGCCTTTGGGGGAATGTCCTCGCCTGGCCCACTTCTGTGTTCCTTCTTTTGGAAAATTAGAAAAGAAATGAGAGGGGGGGATTTCCAGCCCCCCGCTCCATCCCCTTTTGGTCGCCTTCTATGATAGGGGATAGGGGAGAAAGAATACTTCCCACGTATTCCCTGTGTGTCGTAGAAGGCGACTAAAAGGGAAGGGAGCGGGGGGCTGGAAATCCTCCCCTCTCGTTTTTTTATTCTATTTTTAATTTTCCAAAAGAAGGAACAGAGAAGAGGGCCAGGTGAGGATATTCCCTCAAGGGCCCAGTCCTCTGTTCTTAACGCTACCTCGCTATCGCGGGAAATAGCGAATATTATGAAAAAAAAAAAAAAAAATATCAATAATCATAGTTTACTAAATTTTGTAAAAAGTATAAAAACTTGGATGAATGAAATAAGAAAAGGGCTGAGGAAAAATAATCAATGATGGGATAATGAAAAAATTATGAAAACAGTTTCTTGTATTCACACTTGGATTTCCCAAAACAAAGACTACACTGGAGTATCAACAATAATAGAATAATTCAGTATAATTGAAAAAATCACCAAATATAATGCACATATCCCCCAAGAGTTTACAGAGCTCTTTAGTAATAGAAATCTTGGTATACCACAGTAATACCTTCCAGACCCCAGCTCCCTAAATGTCGGACTCTCGATAAATCATACACAGTTCTGTACTATGCTTTGAACACCACAGGGCATCCAGGTTAGAAAGGGGAAAAAAATTTCTCAAAACACTGAGTCCAAGTCTAAAAATTGTATTTAATGACAACTACCAGCATCACAAGTCTGAGAGTTCTGTTACACTGAGTTTTTAATAGTCAGTTTCAACAAATTATAAGAATTCACTCTCCTTTTCCTTTGCAGATAGAAATATTTCTGAAAAAAGATTGCCAGTAAAGGTATAAAATAAATATATATAGATTAATCAGCGTCTGGGATAAACCATGGAAAGTTCTGTGGGGGCCTGGATGTGGAGAGAGAGCTGTGGTTTCGGTGCATTATTACATGACAGCTAGAGACTGAATGTGAACGAATGGGGCCCTTGTTGTCTATTCCTAGCGCTACCTCGCACACATGAGGGGGGAGGGGGTTGTTATTCCATGTGTGACGAGGTGGCGATGGGAATGAATAAAGGCAGACAGTATGAATTATGTACATGTGTATATATGTATATGTGTGTGTGTATATATGTATAGGTATGTATACTTGCATGTGTGAACATGTATGTATATACATGTGTATGTGGGTGGGTTCCGCCATTCTTTCGTCTGTTTCCTTGCGCTACCTCACTAACACGGGAGACAGCGACTAAGCAAAATAAATAAAAATGTGCATGTGTGGGTTGGGCCATTCTTCATCTGTTTCTTTGCGCTACCTCGCTAACGCGGAAGACAGCGGTTAAGTATTATAATAATATATAATAATAGATTAATTAGGAATCCCCTCTATCTAATCACCTTTCTTCTTACAGCAAAACATGACATAAGCAAAAAATGCCATAAGCAAAGGCCATCTTCAGTGAAAGAAACAAAGAGCAAGAAAAAGAAGGCAGAAAAAAATGAGGACTCCACAGGGTTTTTAGACTTTATTCTCAAATATAGAAAAACCAAAGCTGTTTACAGGAAGCTATTCAGGGGAAGGGTGAGGTATCAGAACAATCAATCCAAGAAAGCCTGGTCTCCACACACAATCTGTGGGAATTATCAGACAAATTCATGTCATGGGTCCAAGCCTTGGAGGCAAGGATATTGGTAGTCAGTACATGAGAACTGTGGCCAAAATAATAACTGTACTACAGAGAGAGAGCAGCAGCATTGTGACAGAGAATGGTGATGCCAGACAACGCTTTTGATTCCACTTTGGTTAAAAGAGAAGTGGAGGAAGAGCAGCCCCAGATGTGTGAGCAGCACTCCATTCCAGGGGGAATAATACCTTTGTAGACATGATACAGCTACTCAAAAGAGAAATAATTATGGCACCTATTCAACATTTCCAGCCTCTGTGAAGCAGGCTTTGTTATGCAGATTATGTTGGGTTTCAAGAATACATTGGAGGATGTTATGGCCAACATGCTTGTGTTATTATTGGGTTGAACTGTGATATTCAAAACTGAACAGAAGGATACAAGTGATTTTTCATGACCTAAAAAAAGTCAAATTGCAAGTTCATGAATATTTCTGACCAACTTTCATTTAAAAACGGTTTCAGAACAGAACTGACAAAGATTTCAAGAAGAGGGCAGATATTGGAAAAGCAAATTTCACAGGCAAAAATGGCATAAAGTGCACAAGCTCACGATGCTGCTTTTAAACCAGATAGTTTTTTCTTTTTACTGTAATCCATCATGTGGTTTATCTATCTAAATATCTTTTATGCTAATTATCTCCAGGAATTCCCATTAAAGAGGTGGCCACTTATCCATGTCCTTGCATGCCTCTCAAGTATATACCATTACTAGCATTCTTCCACAATTTCTCTCCCTCCAGCATTCTTCCACTCTATTTTCCTATGTCACAGGTGGTCTTCCTCACACACCAATCCCTTTGTTGTACTATCAATTACTCTCCTTGTAAACTACTCATCTTGAATCATTTCCACATGCCAAAACCACCTCAAAGTGTTGCATTTCACATTATCAGTACACAATTCATTTCCTCTGCATTCCCTGCTATACATCTCTCATACATCCCCTCATTTCTTTCTTCATTCCGTAATCATATCACATGATCCTCTCAAATAACTCATTTCCAGAGTCTGGATTCTCAACTTCTGTGGCTAATTCCACGTCCATGTTTTGGTTGCAAAGGTCAAGGTCAGGACTATGCTGTCCCTTAATCCCTTCTTCATTTCCATATCGACACCTCTATCCTTCATTATTCTATCAAGGGACTCAACAGCTTGTACCGTATACAGCTCTCTTCCTTACCTCTCCTTACATATCACCAAACTTACTGAAGATGGCTCCTATATACTTAACTTCTCTCATTTCTTCCAATCTTACTCCCCCAATATCTACAACACTGTTTAGCACACTTCCTTCTTTCACTCTACACGGTTTTGCAAAATCTATATTTCCATTCTGTTTCCTTTCAAACACCATTACTTTACTCTTACTCGCATTTACCATTAATTGCTTATGCTTACACACATCATGAAACACACTTACAATATTCTGCAACTCCTCTTCAATCTCAGCAAACAACACAGTATCATCCACAAACAAGCTTGTCACTAACCACTATATCTCACCACCACGCTACATCTCTGCACCCCATTTTCGTAGTTTTACTTTCATCTCTCTTATCACTGCATCCATATATATGTTAAAAAAGCTGCAGTGACATCACACAGCCCTCCCTCACACCCACATGAATACCAAAACTTTCACTCAACCATCCATCTATTCTTATACATGCATTCGGTACTTAACAGAAGACTTTCACACTACCTAGCAGTTGTCCCCTTACCCAATATATCTATGAAACATCCCATAATGCATGCCACTGGACTCTCTCATGTGATTTCTCGAAATCCATAAAAGCTGCATACAGCTTTTTACCTTTCACTTAATACTTTTCCAGAGTCATTTTCACAACAAAAATCTGATCTATATATCGCCTACCATTCGTAAAACCCCCTTGCTCCTTACTTATACTGCATTCGGTCACTTCCATCACTATCAATAAACACACTGCATGTGGTCTCAAAACAGAAATCCCTGTGCTCTATAGAAGAGGCAGGAAAATAGAGCTACAGACAATTTACTGCAGTACAGTGATCCTCACTCAAAGAAAGCATAAAAAGTAAGATTTAAAAAGAATGCACAATCAAGAGCAGTCAAACTACTAACAATTCAAGTTTCATTTCAGTAATCAACTTTCCTATTCTCCATTCTCCATTGTTTTTGAGTTACCTGATACATCCAGTGGGGGAAGAGCTTCAACTACTTCCTCCACCTGCTGTTCTTCTATTTGCCAAGACACTGCTTCACCAGTTACAGTGGGACCCTCAGCATTCAATAAACAATGCATCAGCTCTGGGTGCTTTCCCCGGAGGTGTCGCAGCATCATGGAAGTGTTTCCATATTTAGTAAGTCGTTTATGACATGTTCTGCATACCACTTTATTTTCCCCTTCTTCTTCAAAGTGCCTCCACACTGCAGACCGCTTCTTTTGCATTGTACCTTTAGAGAAATTTATTAATTAGTCCTTTTACTGGATATGCTCTATACTCATAAAGGTAACTTTGCAATGAGCAAAATCATCTTTATGACAAGCTACAGTCATGATCAGAAGTCTTTATTAAGTCTAGGCCCTAAATAAAAAAAAAGGTGGAAGAAGAAATGAGGACAGGTAGCTGAGAAAAATAATAAAAACTAAAGCAAAATTAAGCTACACAGGCATATGGAGCAAGCAAAAATATAATCTAGTCCAGTATCTTTTTAAATGATACAAGGAAAGGCTAGCAACCCCAACACATGAAGTTTAAAATGGCTCTGAGCATCACTTCAACACTTTAAAGACAACTTTGTAGCCAAAACATATATTTGCAAGTAAACATTTCATAAAGCAACCTATAGATCAGGAAGGCTCATATACTGTAGAGCTTCCCTTCTAAACATGATCTATAAATATTTGTGTTGGAAATCAGTTTGAATTTCACAATCAACAAGATAAATCAGATTAAATGTATATTTGGCAAAGACAACTGTTCCTTTAAGCATGCCAATTACTCTTAATTTCTTTTGGTATCATTTTCAATTTGTTTATATTACCTTCTTGTAAATATGAAAATTGTGTGAGTCAATTGTGAAACATTTCCAAAGAAATTTGAATGAGTATATAAAAAATTGAGAATGAGAGAAACGTGGTTGCAATGGGTGATATGCAAGTGAAAGTGGGATGTCACAGAATTGGCTTAATTGTTACAGGTAAATAGGGAGTGCCTGAAGTAAATGAGAATGGAAGTTATCTTATGGATGTCTATGCTGAGAGGGGTTTATTCCTTGCAAACACCTTTTTTCTGCACAAGAAGATCCACAGGTATACATGGATAAGAAAAGATGGAGAAGAGTTAATGGCTTTGACTATGTGGCAATGGGTGAAAGACTGGGAAAGGCTGTGCTACATGTTAGATTTGAGAGGACTCTTCACAGACCCTGACCATTTTGCAATTCTTGTGGGGATGAAAAGCAGGGTGAAGTGGAGGTATGGTGTAAGGATGAATGGAGAGGTAAAATTGTTGGCAAGAGAGATGATGAGGCAGACTAAATGGAAGTGCAATGAATGTAGGGAAGTGTGAATGAGGTGTTTAAAATGCTTAGAGAAATACTATTAAAGGCTGTAGAATTTCTTGTTGAATACAAGGTGGTGAGATATAGGTATAATAAGGGCAATGCATGGAGGAGATTAGAAAAGTTGTGGAAGATAAGAAAAAGGCATACAGTATATTGCTTAAAATGAATGTAACAGTGGAAGTTCAACAAACGAGGAGGGAAGAACATAAAATGTGTAAGCAGAAAGCTGATCGAGGAAGGCAAGAAACACTAGATGAAGATCTTGAAAGAAAGTCAAGTGAGAAGTTTAAGGAAAATAAGAAATTGTACTAGAAAGAGGTGAAAAAAGGAAAGACATGGATGTAAGAGTGGAAATGTTAAAGTGAAGTAAGGAAGGGGAGTTGTTGGTTGTTGAATCAAAAGGAGGAAGTGAAAGGAAGATGGAAAGAGTATTTTGAAGAACTGATGAATGTGGAAGAAAGTGAAGTATCAGGTGTTACATGCAAGGGTATTGAGGAAGGGAAAGAGGACAAAAGCACAAGGGCTTAAAGCAAAAAGGGAGGTAGGGCAATAATGAGGCTGAAGGTAGGAATGGCACCTGAAGTGGATTGGATTATGGTTGAAATGCTGAAGTATGGATGTGAAACTGTGATAAGAGTGAATGCATCTGATAAGAACTTTGTGTGGAAACACACGGTTGTGCCGGGTGATTGGGTGAAAGCTATTACCGTTCCTTTATTCAAAGGTGTTATGAATGGATGTAGCAGTTTTAGAGGAATTAGTCTGTTAAATATACCAGGAAAAGTGTAAGCAAGAATGATGACTGATAAGAGTGGTGGAAGAGACAATGCACAACAGCAAGGGGTGTTTCATGAAGAGTAAGGGATGTAAGGATCAGACTTTTGTGGTAAAGATGAATGTGGAAAAGTATTTTGCAAAAGGTAAGAAGTTGTTTTTATGGATCTGAAGAAAGCCTATACCAGAGTCGAGTGGAACGCTTCACCAGATATATGATATATGGCGCAGGGGGACAACTGGTGGAAGGTGTGAAAGCCTTCTATAGAGGAGTGAATGCACATGTAATAGTGGATGGAGAGTTGGATGAAAGTTTCAGCATACGTGAGTGTGAGGCAGGGCCGTGTGATGTCACCATGGTTTTTTAAAATATTATTATACTTTGTTGCTGTCTCCTGCATTAGCCAGGTAGTGCAAAGAAACAGACCAAACAGTGGCCCAGCCCACCCACATACGCATGTATAAACATACAAGTCCACACACGCATATATACATTTCAACATATACATATATATACATACACAGACATATATACACATATATACACACGTACATAATCATTGCTTGCTGCCTTTATTCATTCCCGTCACCACCCCGGCACACATGAAATGACAACCCCATTCCCCGGCATGTGCGTGAGGTAGCACTAAGAAAAGACAACAAAAGCCACATTTGTTCACACTCAGTCTCTGGCTGTCATGTATAATGCACCGAAACCACAGCTCCCTTTCCACATCCAAGCCCCACAAAACTTTCCATGGTTTACCCCAGACGCTTCACATGCCCTGGTTCAATCACCTGACAGCACATCGACCCCAGTATACCATACCACGCCTTTCACCCTCCTGCATGTTCAAGCCCCGATCGCTCAAAATCTTTTTCACTCCATCCTTCCACCTCCAATTTGGTCTCCCACTTCTCCTCGTTCCCTTCACATGACACATATATCCTCTTTGTCAATCTTTCCTCACTCATTCTCTCCATGTGACCCTCTCAACTACACTCTTTTTATTACCACACATCTCTCTTACCCTTACATTACTTACTCAGTCAAACCACCTCACACCACATATTGTCCTCAAATATCTCATTTCCAACACATCCAACCTCCTCTGTATAACCCTATCTATAGCCCTTGCCTCACAACCATATAACATTGTTGGAACTACTATTCCCTCAAACATAACCATTTTTGCTCTTCAAGATAATGTCTCTCCTTCCACACATTTTCATCGCTCCCAGAACCTTCACCTTCTCCCCCACCCTGTAACTCAATTCCACTTCCAGGGTGCCATCTGTTGCTAAGTCCACTCCCAGATATCTAAAACATTAACTTCCTCAAATTTTTCTCCATTCAAACTTACATCCCAATTAATTTGTCCCTCAACTCTACTTACCTAATAATCTTGCTCTTATTCACATTTACTCTCAACTTTGTCCTTCCACACACTTTTCTAAACTCGGTCACCAACCTCTGCAGTTTCTCACACGAATCAGCCACAAGAGCTGTATCATCGGCGAACAACAACCGACTTACTTCCCAGGCCCTCTCATCCATAACAGACTGCATACTCGCCCCTCTCTCCAAAACTCTTGCATTTACCTCCCTAACCACCCCATCCATAAACAAATTAAACAACCATGGGAACATCACGCACCCCTGCTGCAAACCAACATTCACTGGGAACAATTACTCTCTTCTCCTCCTATGTGTACACATGCCTTACATCCTTGGTAAAAACGTTTCACTGCTTCTAGCAACTTACCTTCCACACTATGTACTCTTAAAACCTTCCGCAAAGCATCTCTATCCACCCTATCATGTGCCTTCTCCTGATCCATAAATGCAACATACAAAACCATCCGTTTTCTAAGTATTTCTCACATACATTCTTCAAGGCAAACATCTGATCGACACGTCCTCTACCAGCAAATACTATCCTAACGGCTTTGGGAAGCACTGAAAGTTGTGATGGGGTTCAGACATTTGACATAAATGTTCTGCAAAGACAGATAATAGCTGAAGAGTAGATGTACGTAAAATGAAATAAGAAATGTATGTTCTCTCAGTGTCTTACCTTACTGATATTAGAATCACATTAGCTATGTTATTTTAATTTCTTTATTCTGTGTTCATTCTACTTGCCTAACTTTACATGCACTTGTCTAAAATCCATACTTGTATTCTACTGTACTGATATTTCAGCTTTTATAGACCCATATTAAATTACAGCTTTCGCACAACAGTCAGGGTTACAGCATTCTATGTATCACACTTCAAAATAACCCTATAATTTTCCAAATCTTCCTTGAACACAACTTACTTTTATCTATAATGACAATCTACCAAAGGTATATCAAGTATGCTTTCCTCATTGTCATAGCATGGTGTTAATTAATGTGAGCTCAATACTGATACATCCAAGCTAGAAATAATCTTATATGCAAGTTTGATAAAAATAATAATCCATTGCCCACTGAAAAGGTAAGAACACAATCATTCATGATATGCCACTCTAACACAGTGCCTGAATTTGCCTTCATTCTGATAAAGTAATGGGTAAGAATCTCGATGCACTTTTTTTGTACGTTGTTGGTTCAGGCCATTGACTTAAGTTCTCATTGAGGCCAGGCCTTACATGGAATATAAAAAAAGAAAAAGAAAAGGTAAAGATAGAAAAGGATAAATTCTCTGGTAGAGGTGAAAACCTATCTTTTAAAATGGGAAATGTCACAGCTGTTAGGTAAGGCTTTAGAAGGTAAACTGTTGCACAGCTGTCATGTTGGGAAACAAAAAACATCACAACAGCTCACCTTCACATTGCCGATGGCCATACAGTAATCACATGATTACTAAATGATCAAGCTAATGCTGAAAACAGAAAATCACCTAATTCCTGGCAACAGCAACAAAAGTTATGTCTGTGGAAGAGGAAAAGAGAAAAAAAGCAGTATAGAGCATGTAGATTAAGTTTTGAGGTCAGACTGGATGACAAGTTGGACTGCTTCTGACATGACTTAGTCAAGTGTGTGTGTAGTTTGAACTTCCCCAGGTGTAGGAGCAATACTCTATTTGAACAAGAATAAATCCTTTCACAAATCATTGAAACTGTTGAAAAAGAAATTTTGTCATCTGAGCAGGATTCCCAGTTCCTCAAAAGTATACTTTGCTACTTAAGTAATGTGATTTCCATTATTGATGTTACAGTGAATCCATATTTCTTGAGTTAAATGGTGGAATTAAGAGACAAAGGAAATATGAAAGTTGTGATGCATTTCAGAGAAGAAAAGAAATGGGGTTTTCAAGTATAGAGGTGACTGCCCTAGAGGGAAATCCTGTCCATATCTGTGTTCACAGAAGCAACTGTAATTAGACCAAGACAATGATTAAGAGAAGATGGAGTAAATTTGATGAATGTGAAGGCATGTAGTGTTGAGAAGTTGGCATATGAGTATATTCTGGCTATTCACTGAAGAAAGAAAATACGTGATAAAAAGGGGGAAGTATATAGGAGACAGAGGAGAGCCACGAGGGACAACTATTGACAGGGAAAGAGGGACTGGATGATCCACCAACACTTACAGAGACAGACCAATCGCTGAAGAGGCTAAATATAAGAGAACATATTAAGGGAGGAGGGGCAGAAGAGAGTGGCTTAAAAATTGGACCTTGATGCCACATCTGGTCTGTGCAGGAAATCTAATATCTGCAAAGATTGCAGTTGCTATATAGAGGAGTGATTATAAGTTTCTTTGTCAATGATATCTTCACAGTTATTATGAGAAAAAAATCAAAGGCTGGGATGGACTAAAAGCAGCAAAGTAAATATGGGAAAATTAGAGAGAAAATAAAGAGTAAATAGCGGGTAGGAAGCACTATTTATTACTTTTAACCTTTCCAATAACAATGATGTCTTCACATAACATACAGTACTATGTTGTACTGCTTTCTACTTTTCCCTAGAAAGGTCCTCCCTATGTGTTTTGAATTTGCATGCTGAGTGATTTTTTAATCTAGAGAAGAAATCAAGAGTACTGAATCTAATGAAGATTACAGCTATTAGCATACACTCAAAATAACGACATTTTGTAATTGAGCCATCTCATCAGAGTGACAGGATGGAATAGGGGTACAAGGCACGATAAAAATGTGTAGATGAATTGGGAAGGAAAGAACAGAGTATATCAATGATATTTTTTGGGAGGGAAATACAGTGTAATTGTGTGTATAGAGTGAGAAACTGTACTGGAAGGAATTGCAAAATGGAAGATGGGTAGCAGAGGTGAAATAATAGATGAAAAAGGATACCATCTCACCATCAAATGCAGAGAATCATTAAATGCAAGGAAGAAAAGCCAGTGGGATCAAATGCTGGAAATGAAGCAGCAATATCTTAAGTGAGGATAGGAAAGGAAATTTTCCATAGATATAGGATACAATATACCTGGATGAGAAAAACAATGCAATAAGGACAAAAATGGGTAGATAGTGTATACCCTGTCAATACAAGTTGACAGTGCAAGAGTCTGTAGGCATTTAGGCATAAAGATTGATGATTGTGGGAGGTCAGAATACAAAATGATTCTGAAGCTGGCAATGTTCAGTGACCATCTGCAGCACATCGAACTTTAAAGCACTTACTTGGAAACTTTAGCAAAATTTTATAGGAGCAGCAAAGAAGTAATTGTTGGCATTCAGAATTAACTTGCTTCACAGAGAAGATGATTACTCTGCCATCCATGAACCAAAAGTGGCACCGTTACTAAATTTGAGTAGGCCTATGTCCTTTGCTAGATCTATGTTGGTTATTGATCCCATGTTTTTTGAACTTCTATATTAGACCTGGGACTGCAACAACTTGTGCCTCCTAATCTAATGCCCCACTGCACAGGAGTGAGGGAGCTGTGTAATGTTGCTTTGGCTTTTCCTTCTATATACACATATGGAGCAAGATATAGGATAGAATGAAGAAGAGCTATAAATGGTGGTGAATGAGTTTTACATGGTATGTAAAAGAAAGAAGTTAAAGGTAAACACCAGTAAGAAAAAAATCAGTAAGTTTTTGAGGGAAGAAGAGTGAAGTGGTTCACTTTGTAACATTAAAGAATTAATAAATACTGGAAGCTGATGTTCTACCTACGTTAGGATGGTTGATGAACTGCTGAATGATGTTTAAGACTAAGAATTTGAGCTCAGTATAATAAAGACATAGTACACTGGAATAAATAAAGGAAAAAGCTGTCCAAATGAGAAAGAAATTGCATTCTTAAGGAGACATATGAAAGGGAAAAATATGAGACCATCATGTCCTGATACATGATGATTGACCATTATATTAGTACCTTCTTGTTTCATTAGCTATAGAATTCTTTTCCTTTTTTGCCTTTTCCAATAACTTTCCCAACTTTAATAGTCCAGTCTACAAGCTCCAATGAAAGGATTAATTTCTTTAATCCTTTTCTTAGTGATATTTCCTTTTCACTTGAAATGGTTTTGATTGGGGCTGGTTTTGCCCGCAATGACATTCACTATATAAAGAGATGAGTGACAGCATAGGTCCACTAATCCTACCCAAAGCAAAAGAATGAGTGATGGTGAAACATATATATGTGATGTGGGGAAAAAGAAAGGGAGCGTAGAGTCACATAAAGGTCTAAGAAGAGAAGGCATGTAGCTTCCTAGATGGGTAAAGATAGGAAATACATTATGAAGAAGGCTCAAAGACATACAAAGGGGAAGGAACATTTTAGGGAGGAGTGTTTGGGTTGAGGGGCATACACACTTTTCTGCTGGGGCCAACCCAACCCATCCCCTTGGGATGATTGCCTAGGAAAAACAAGGGGGTAAAAGTCTATAGTTTTACTACACTGCTAATAGCTCTGGGTATTTAATGATTTAGTTTTAAAATAAGAATTTACCATTTAGAGTTTACAATAACTGTTGCACAGGAAGGTTTGGAGCATTACATTTATTTGTATCAGGGAAAACTACTATAAACAGAGGTAAAACACCTCATGCAAAATACAATGGATCTACAAAAACCTCATCTAACCTCACCCAGCAACCAAAATATGCCACATAGCAGATATATACCGACATAAAATTTGTTGCATTCATGTGATTTAACTGGTATATTTGGACCAGAATACCAATAGTGATTTAATTAGACAGGCAGAGAGGTGAAGTTTTCATAGGTTATGCTGATTTTTCAAAAAATGTATTACCTAATTTTACATAATTTCTAATTTCCTTTGATACACATACCCATCACTACTTTTGCCTTATTCAATATCATTCAATAACATTTAATGTTAAAAACTATGCTTCACATTTGCCACTGTATTCTCCAAACACTGCCCTACCATGAAGCAAAATCACTTAGTCAGAAGTTCATTACAATGCATAACTAAACTAATCAAACAAGGAATCATATATGCTGTATATGAATACTGACATTATATAATATAACCAATACCTTTACCCATTACCTTCTAAACCCTGCCTCCTTTCCTTATTATTTTCATCCCATGTCTAAAATATGTTAACGACAACACGACAATCATTCTCTACATGGCAACTTTCAACCCCTGAATATCTGATTTTCTGCAAAATGGCACATCACACATCTTAGCCATAACCTATTATAATTGTATACTACAACCTATCTGCATTACTTAATATGTAACAAATTGATACTGAGTTTTTACAAAGGACTGCTTATGAAAAAAGTAGTCTAATAAACAATAAACAGGAATATTATAAGGTCTGAATCAAGCTTCATTAAGTGATTTGAGGCCCAGCAAGTATCAAAACTAACAGAACCCAGTTCATCATGGATGGTATTTAGTATGTCATACTAATTGGTTGGTAATCTGCATACTTCATCAAAACATTGCCTAAATCCTTGCTACATATTTCATCCATGAGAAGGCAATTCATCAAAATATCTGCAACATTCTTACTGGACTATTTCAAAAATTACTATATCAAGTTGTGCTTTGCAGTGAAAACAAAAATAAGCACTAGGGTCACCTGATCGAACATTAACAAGGCTTCTTAAACCTAATTTCGTGATTCTGATTTCCAGACAAATCTTGTTAGTTCCCATGGCTCTTCAAAATATGGCATATTTTTTTACAAAAAATACAAAAAAACATCATTCATAATCCTTGCTGAAAAAACTAACAGATCAGGGTTGTCTTAAGTAATATATAGCGATATTCACGAACACCTGATCGCATACCCATAGATTCTTCTCAAGGAAACCTAATAATGTTCTTCCCTCCTACTTAGTCCACAACCCAACCCAATATTCCCCGAATGAATGGCAACACAGGGACCATCATACCCAGGGACCATCGTACCCGTCACAAACGACGATACCAGACCTCCCCATCCCCAAAGACTTCCCAACCCAAGACTTAAAACGAACCTCCAACTGAACTAAAGAACACCGTCTTCACGAGACTTTCATGAACCATCATTCGAAATGATTCACCAATTACGTCTATTTCTTAAACAACTCAAGTTCCTTTCTGCTTCCTGGTGACTCTCAAACCACATGCCCCAACACCATGAAACACCTATAAGTCACTGGCTGTCAATAAAAAAGAAAGAGATGCGTTTGATAACTCAAACTTGTCTATAATGTTTCAGATGGTTCGAGGCCATCAGGATGACATGGCGTCGAGAAAAAGATACACAGTAGTGCTTCGGGAATTTGCTCGAAACATTTCTAGTTAAAGCTTCATAATTCAACATTTCAGCTACACATATCAACTTACAGGTACAAAAATGAAAGCTTCTGAGGCAGACGACTCAATCACACCTTTGTTGCACAGCAAATGTGAAGCATTAACTTATCAAGCGTACAGTGGTAGACTAGAAGAATACAACTACTGATTACCTATTGACCTTCTAAAAACTCCGAGTCACTACCGATATTTTATTTTACCAATATTTTTTATAACTTTCGGTCAATTTTCGTTAGAAACTATAAATTCTATTATATATAGATAAAAATTTATTATCATTTATTGTTCAATATTATAAAAAGATTCAACGTGAATTTGTCGAGTAAACTACGGATATTTTAGAAACAATGAAGTCTGGGGGTTAAACCATTTTAAATATCTTGCCGCGAAATATATGAATGAAATATACCATACTACTTTCTTTAAGATATAGTTCGAAATCTTTAAGACAGAAATCTATTGTGTTATCGCCGAAGAATTATAGAAAATCACCTCCACAATGTACTTTTGTACTTACAAATTAGCCCCTTACCGTTCTGCATGTTCACCATCCCTTGTCAATCACTGGCCCTTAATAACATCTGTATATTTAGAAAAAAAAAAAACAATGGATGGCTCTTTCTTGCAATATCCGGTAGATGAGATTACTCTGCGCTAAAGAGATGTCAAAATGACTGTATACAATGTAGTCTAACTTGTGATGGTAATTATAGTCCTGTGCACAATCGTTCCTGTAGTGTAACACGATTGTTGCTCGGGATTGATATCTATGTTTGATAATGTAAACGTTCTAAGAAAAAGTGCGGTGTTGACCGATATCTTATACTATATGCTAGAAATGTCTCAGTTTGGCCGGCCCTTCCTATACTCAAAGTATCTCGCTTTGGCCGCTAACGGGGACCCTCAAATACCGACATTTATATGGCAAGCTTCAGGAAAAAGGAATTCCTGTCCCAAAAACCATTTATTTCCAATTTTTCCGGGGGTATGCCCCCGATTCCCCAAAGAGGTCACATTTTAGGGGGGAGTTTGAAGGGTAGAGGGGGCCTAAAGGCTAGGGTCGGCCCTGTGTCTTAGCCGTTAATTCTATGAAAAAATAACTTAAAAACTACTTTAGTAATATTTTCAATCATATGTTCTTTCTTTTTATTATTACATATAGTATTGACGAGTTAGTATATGTCATATTGCTACTGTTAAGATAGTTACAGATTCATATTGCCACAAGATTTATTGAACTTCAGCCTTTCATGATTAAAACTTAATGCTAATGATATAATGAGAGCATTGAATTACTACTGAATAAATTGTCAAACGTTGAAAATCCATCCAAGTATCATTTTGAGAACATTGTTTGAAGTAGAGAAATAATTTGTTTTACTGAACTTGATAGTGGTAAGGGAAAATATGGTTTTACGTGTAAGGAATAATATGATTTTACGTAGACTGAAGCGATAGGTAAACTAATATATGTTTTGGGATAAGATGAAACAAGGTACTCTCATTCTTCAGTGTTTGTTAACTATATCGTTTGTCAGGGTTGTCAATGATATTTCTTCACACCTGTACTTTTCAGCAGGGAAAATTGATTACTGTGGTATAGTTTTCGTAGTCATGGAAAAGTATGCCATTTTTTACAGAAAGCTTTGAAAGATCAGTGTTCCAACTAGACAGTGACGTAAAATTAGGTGTCAGGAATCCAAAATGAAAAATAAAATTACTCTTTATCTAAAACAATTAACATGTTTACCGTTGCTAGTATATTGTCTTGTTTTTAGTTGCTAGGTTCATTTATTAGATTCCTTTCCATATCAATAATGACGTTAGCAAATTAATCAAGGAACTTGAAACTATAGCCATGTATTCCCTTGACCTGCTCTACTCTACTGTGGGCACTTAAGTTCCATTTATCCCTGATTTTTCCCATTCTTCAGGGACAAATTTTGTTGGCTACCGTTGGACGCTCTCTTTGTAGATGGATGATGGTCTTCTTGCGAAGTGTAGAGACCAAAACGGTAATACCGTCCGTCCGTACTGCAAGTGTCTCAGAGTATTTAGTCCAAGAACTTTACTGTAGTTTTGACGCTGACCAATTAATGGTTCACCTCTACACAAAAATATATTAATGTGATTTTCTGTTGATGGACGTGGTACTGTGGCAACCTTTGAGTCCCTTCATTAGGAGATTTAATTGTAATTTCCTCCATGTAAAAGCCTATATAAATGACATGAAAATTAGTCTCATGCCAACTTCTTTATGCTGATGACAGTATTCGTATTCTATCGTACAAGGATGCTAATGTTATCTCAAATAGATTAGGAAACTTGAATCTTGTAATAATTGGATGATTAGTAATAATGTCTCTTCACCTAGGAAAAACCGAAGTTATGATAGTAGGATCTAAAAGAAAACTAGAGATAAATAATTTTGCAATAACATATAATGGTCAGGTAATAAAAAGAGTAAATTCAGTGAAGTACCAAGGTTTTTATTTGGACCAATGTGCCTCAGGGGAGTTAAACTGTTCACAATCAAGAGCATAAATGCAAAATTAAAATTTTTATACAGACAGGCAAATGGCTTTAATCAGAAAATTATGAAAACCTTATGTTCTGCCTTAATTCAATCTTATTTTGATTATGCATGTTCTTGGTATTCTGAAGTAAGCAGTAAATCCAAAAAGCAGCTATGAATTTGTCAAAACAAAATTATCAGATTTATTGTAGTAGACCCCAGGGCTCACATTGGCCAAGCAGAGAGGGAGAAAGTAAACGTGGTTAAGTGTAGAGAATAAGGTTAAGCAAATACAACTGAATCATGTTTTTAGCATATACAACAACAGATGGCCCATGTATCTTACACAAAAGTTTCATAGGGTAGTAAATAACCAATCAATCAGGACTAGACATATTGAATTTAACTTTTGTGTAACAATAGCCAAGGGAACTGCAGCTCATACCTTCTATCATACAGCTATTAAATAATGGTATTCATTACCAAATAATATACAATGTATAAATGAAAAAAAGACCTGTTTAGATCAGCAGTTAGGAAACATTCTATTGACGAAAGATTGTCTGAACTAAATGATTATGTACATTACTAGACATGAAAGTAATATAATGCATTTTTTTAAACTTTCACGCCGTTTTAAAGAGAGGGGTATACAATAAGCATATATCTTGTATGGGGTGCAGTTGCTCCTTTGTTGAATGCTCCATCTTGCTGCAATACAAGACCCTACTGGAAATAAGTATGTAAAACTTTAGTAGGTAATCCTAGTAGAAGCTACTATGTACCTTATTGTGGTATATTGCACAAGTGTATACCTATCATAATGTACTAGGGTCCATGAATATAATCAGTCAATCAATCAATCATAGCAACACATTTTCACCGCTTCCGACAAGATGAATTATGTAAAATCGTGTAAATATCCGATCACAGCTGAATCTGTTTACATCTTAGTTGGCTGTTACACTTCCAGGTATGATAGCTCCCGGCAAGTCACTTACACAAGAACAGTAAAGCCCTCAGGTCAGGCTTTGTCGGCCACCTTTTACTACGTTCGCCCGTTTGGAAAACGCACTTGAGACGTCTGTCTTCTGCATACTTTAGGTGATTTTTACTCCATCGAGGAAGCTCTCCTGTTATGTCTAGCTTAAATTCTAATAATTCATTATCCTCTCGAAGAGGAAAATGACAGATGTCAAATGGCAGCCTAAAAACATAGTCTAATAATTCTGTCTTTATGGCTTCTGCTCGCTCGCTGTTACGAAAATCTAGTATATTCTTGACGCCTTTCCTCTAAACCAATATTCATCTTAGCCTCTTTGCTTTACCTATTTGCTGTCTAATATGATCGTCTCTGACTGCAGTGATAATGGTCTGCATTTTGATTCTTTGCCTGATGTTTTTCATATAGACATACATGTTATTTGCTCTTTTGCATTACCTCGCTAGCATATTCTCTTCATTAAGTTCCCAGTATCATTGAATACCTGCCCAGTGTTACTCCACATTCCTTAAGTTCATACCACGCGCCTTGTACCTCAAATGTTTTGGTTATATTTGCCAAACGATCTAATTGCTTGTAATTTCTTTGTCCAGTTTCAGCAGGTAAACGGGACCGTCGTATACGGTACAAAGAACCATGTTATGTGTTTCATATGTCATAGTTTATGGGACCCGGAGTCTGCTGCCATTCAATAGGTTATTGTGCACAAAAACCAAGGTCGTCAACTCTACAAGGTCGCCTGCTGGCAACACTGACGCCTCCGCCTGGTGTCGCAACCAGGATCTGGCAACAATTACGTTCATGTTCTCATGAAGTTTTATATCACCCTTTTTTTAACCCGATTTACCACATTCATATTCAGTGAAAGATCCTACCACTGGCACTCAGGTTAAAGTTAATTTACGGTGGCTATATATATATATATATATATATATATATATATATATATATATATATATATATATATATATATATATATATATATATATATTTTTTTTTTTTTTTTTCATACTATTCGCCATTTCCCGCGATAGCGAGGTAGCGTTAAGAATAGAGGACTGGGCCTTTGAGGGAATATCCTCACCTGGCCCTCTTCTCTGTTCCTTCTTTTGGAAAATTAAAAAAAAAAAAAAGAGAGGGGAGGATTTCCAGCCCCCCGCTCCCTTCCCTTTTAGTCGCCTTCTACGACGCGCAGGGAATACGTGGGAAGTTTTCTTTCTCCCCTATCCCCAGGGAAATATATATATATATATATATATATATATATATATATATATATATATATATATATATATATATATATATATATCTTTCTTTTTCTTTCAAACTATTCGCCATTTCCCGCATTAGCGAGGTAGCGTTAAGAACAGAGGACAGGGCCTTTGAGGGAATACCCTCACCTGGCCCAATTCTCTGTTCCTTCTTTTGGAAAAAAAAAAAAAAAAAAAAAAAAAAAAGAGAGGGGAGGATTTCCAGCCCCCCGCTCCCTCCCCTTTTAGTCGCCTTCTACGACACGCAGGGAATACGTGGGAAGTATTCTTTCTCCCCTATCCCCAGGGAATATATATATATATATATATATATATATATATATATATATATATATATATATATATATACGAATAAAGTGCATATGAACCATATATATATATATATATATATATATATATATATATATATATATATATATATATATATATATATATATATATATATATATATGAAGAATGTATGTGAGAAATACTTAGAAAAGCAAATGGATTTGTATGTAGCATTTATGGATCTGGAGAAGGCATATGATAGAGTTGATAGAGATGCTCTGTGGAAGGTATTAAGAATATATGGTGTGGGAGGAAAGTTGTTAGAAGCAGTGAAAAGTTTTTATCGAGGATGTAAGGCATGTGTACGTGTAGGAAGAGAGGAAAGTGATTGGTTCTCAGTGAATGTAGGTTTGCGGCAGGGGTGTGTGATGTCTCCATGGTTGTTTAATTTGTTTATGGATGGGGTTGTTAGGGAGGTAAATGCAAGAGTTTTGGAAAGAGGGGCAAGTATGAAGTCTGTTGGGGATGAGAGAGCTTGGGAAGTGAGTCAGTTGTTGTTCGCTGATGATACAGCGCTGGTGGCTGATTCATGTGAGAAACTGCAGAAGCTGGTGACTGAGTTTGGTAAAGTGTGTGGAAGAAGAAAGTTAAGAGTAAATGTGAATAAGAGCAAGGTTATTAGGTACAGTAGGGTTGAGGGTCAAGTCAATTGGGAGGTGAGTTTGAATGGAGAAAAACTGGAGGAAGTGAAGTGTTTTAGATATCTGGGAGTGGATCTGGCAGCGGATGGAACCATGGAAGCGGAAGTGGATCATAGGGTGGGGGAGGGGGCGAAAATCCTGGGGGCCTTGAAGAATGTGTGGAAGTCGAGAACATTATCTCGGAAAGCAAAAATGGGTATGTTTGAAGGAATAGTGGTTCCAACAATGTTGTATGGTTGCGAGGCGTGGACTATGGATAGAGTTGTGCGCAGGAGGATGGATGTGCTGGAAATGAGATGTTTGAGGACAATGTGTGGTGTGAGGTGGTTTGATCGAGTGAGTAACGTAAGGGTAAGAGAGATGTGTGGAAATAAAAAGAGCGTGGTTGAGAGAGCAGAAGAGGGTGTTTTGAAGTGGTTTGGGCACATGGAGAGGATGAGTGAGGAAAGATTGACCAAGAGGATATATGTGTCGGAGGTGGAGGGAACAAGGAGAAGAGGGAGACCAAATTGGAGGTGGAAAGATGGAGTGAAAAAGATTTTGTGTGATCGGGGCCTGAACATGCAGGAGGGTGAAAGGAGGGCAAGGAATAGAGTGAATTGGAGCGATGTGGTATACCGGGGTTGACGTGCTGTCAGTGGATTGAATCAAGGCATGTGAAGCGTCTGGGGTAAACCATGGAAAGCTGTGTAGGTATGTATATTTGCGTGTGTGGACGTATGTATATACATGTGTATGGGGGGGGGGGGTTGGGCCATTTCTTTCGTCTGTTTCCTTGCGCTACCTCGCAAACGCGGGAGACAGCGACAAAGTATAATAAAAAAAAAATAATATATATATATATATCTCACAAACATACAAAGCTCCATCAGCCAGGATCGAACCTGGGACCCCTTGTGCAAGAGGCAGGTATGCTAACTGTTAGGCTAAGGGACTGTATAATAGGATACAACTATTCGAAATACTAAGGACTCGAATACCCTTCGTCCCACAATGGTGAGCAACGGGGTCTATCTGTTGTTTCCGAACAGAACACATAGCCAGCTGATAGCGTTTTACCGAACCTGACTGTACAACGCGGAGTTATATGAATACGAATAAAGTGTATATGAACGCTCCATATATATATATATATATATGTATATATATATATATATATATATATATATATATATATATATATATATATTTTTTTTTTTTTTGCTTTGTCGCTGTCTCCCGCGTTTGCGAGGTAGCGCAAGGAAACAGACGAAAGAAATGGCCCAACCCATCCCCATACACATGTATATACATACGTCCACACACGCAAATATACATACCTACACAGCTTTCCATGGTTTACCCCAGACGCTTCACATGCCCTGATTCAATCCACTGACAGCACGTCAACCCCGGTATACCACATCGATCCAATTCACTCTATTCTTTGCCCTCCTTTCACCCTCCTGCATGTTCAGGCCCCGATCACACAAAATCTTTTTCACTCCATCTTTCCACCTCCAATTTGGTCTCCCTCTTCTCCTCGTTCCCTCCACCTCCGACTCATATATCCTCTTGGTCAATCTTTCCTCACTCATTCTCTCCATGTGACCAAACCATTTCAAAACACCCTCTTCTGCTCTCTCAACCACGCTCTTTTTATTTCCACACATCTCTCTTACCCTTACGTTACTTACTCGATCAAACCACTTCACACCACACATTGTCCTCAAACATCTCATTTCCAGCACATCCATCCTCCTGCGCACAACTCTATCCATAGTCCACGCCTCGCAACCATACAACATTGTTGGAACCACTATTCCTTCAAACATACCCATTTTTGCTTTCCGAAATAATGTTCTTCCACACATTCTTCAAGGCTCCCAGAATTTTCGCCCCCCCTCCCCCACCCTATGATCCACTTCCGCTTCCATGGTTCCATCCGCTGCCAGATCCACTCCCAGATATCTAAAACACTTCACTTCCTCCAGTTTTTCTCCATTCAAACTCACCTCCCAATTGAATTGACCCTCAACCCTACTGTACCTAATAACCTTGCTCTTATTCACATTTACTCTTAACTTTCTTCTTTCACACACTTTACCAAACTCAGTCACCAGCTTCTGCAGTTTCTCACATGAATCAGCCACCAGCGCTGTATCATCAGCGAACAACAACTGACTCACTTCCTAGGCTCTCTCATCCCCAACAGACTTCATACTTGCCCCTCTTTCCAAAACTCTTGCATTCACCTCCCTAACAACCCCATCCATAAACAAATTAAACAACCATGGAGACATCACACACCCCTGCCGCAAACCTACATTCACTGAGAACCACTCACTTTCCTCTCTTCCTACACGTACACATGCCTTACATCCTCGATAAAAACTTTTCACTGCTTCTAACAACTTGCCTCCCACACCATATATTCTTAATACCTTCCACAGAGCATCTCTATTAACTCTATCATATGCCTTCTCCAGATCCATAAATATATACATATATATATATATATATATATATATATATATATATATATATATATATATATATATATATATATATATATATATATATATATATATGAAGTTATAGATGTAGTTATATTCGTGAGTGTAAAGCCTAACATAGATATGAACTTCTCATCTTTTTATCTCTTCTGGACAACTTACATTTATAATGTGGAACTCAACCTCAACTACTTCCTACACACCCCACGTTCTTCACAGGATGGAGTACAGGATGTCTCTGTCTTCAGAGTACCTTCAATCTACATCTTAAATAACAGAAAAGTTTACTGTTGAAAAATCTTCTCGTGAAGTATACTTCACGAAAAGTATACTTCCAGCCCCTGCTCCCTCCCCTTTTAGTCGCCTACGACACGCAGAGAATACATGAGAAGCATTCTTTCTCCCCTGTCCCTAGGGTTATTAGGTACAGTAGGGTTGAGGGTCAAGTCAATTGGGAGGTGAGTTTGAATGGAGAAAAACTGGAGGAAGTAAAGTGTTTTAGATATCTGGGAGTGGATCTGGCAGCGGATGGAACCATGGAAGCGGAAGTGGATCATAGGGTGGGGGAGGGGGCGAAAATTCTGGGGGCCTTGAAGAATGTGTGGAAGTCGAGAACATTATCTCGGAAAGCAAAAATGGGTATGTTTGAAGGAATAGTGGTTCCAACAATGTTGTATGGTTGCGAGGCGTGGGCTATGGATAGAGTTGTGCGCAGGAGGATGGATGTGCTGGAAATGAGATGTTTGAGGACAATGTGTGGTGTGAGGTGGTTTGATCGAGTAAGTAACGTAAGGGTAAGAGAGATGTGTGGAAATAAAAAGAGCGTGGTTGAGAGAGCAGAAGACGGTATTTTGAAATGGTTTGGGCACATGGAGAGAATGAGTGAGGAAAGATTGACCAAGAGGATATATGTGTCGGAGGTGGAGGGAACGAGGAGAAGAGGGAGACCAAATTGGAGGTGGAAAGATGGAGTGAAAAAGATTTTGTGTGATCGGGGCCTGAACATGCAGGAGGGTGAAAGGAGGGCAAGGAATAGAGTGAATTGGAGCGATGTGGTATACCGGGGTTGACGTGCTGTCAGTGGATTGAATCAAGGCATGTGAAGCGTCTGGGGTAAACCATGGAAAGCTGTGTAGGTATGTATATTTGCGTGTGGACGTATGTATATACATGTGTATGGGGGTGGGTTGGGCCATTTCTTTCGTCTGTTTCCTTGCGCTACCTCGCAAACGCGGGAGACAGCGACAAAGCAAAAAAAAAAAAAAATAATATATATATATATATCTCACAAACATACAAAGCTCCATCAGCCAGGATCGAACCTGGGACCCCTTGTGCAAGAGGCAGGTATGCTAACTGTTAGGCTAAGGGACTGTATAATAGGATACAACTATTCGAAATACTAAGGACTCGAATACCCTTCGTCCCACAATGGTGAGCAACGGGGTCTATCTGTTGTTTCCGAACAGAACACATAGCCAGCTGATAGCGTTTTACCGAACCTGACTGTACAACGCGGAGTTATATGAATACGAATAAAGTGTATATGAACGCTCCATATATATATATATATATATATATATATATATATATATATATATATATATATATATATATATATATATATTTTTTTTTTTTTTGCTTTGTCGCTGTCTCCCGCGTTTGCGAGGTAGCGCAAGGAAACAGACGAAAGAAATGGCCCAACCCATCCCCATACACATGTATATACATACGTCCACACACGCAAATATACATACCTACACAGCTTTCCATGGTTTACCCCAGACGCTTCACATGCCCTGATTCAATCCACTGACAGCACGTCAACCCCGGTATACCACATCGATCCAATTCACTCTATTCTTTGCCCTCCTTTCACCCTCCTGCATGTTCAGGCCCCGATCACACAAAATCTTTTTCACTCCATCTTTCCACCTCCAATTTGGTCTCCCTCTTCTCCTCGTTCCCTCCACCTCCGACTCATATATCCTCTTGGTCAATCTTTCCTCACTCATTCTCTCCATGTGACCAAACCATTTCAAAACACCCTCTTCTGCTCTCTCAACCACGCTCTTTTTATTTCCACACATCTCTCTTACCCTTACGTTACTTACTCGATCAAACCACTTCACACCACACATTGTCCTCAAACATCTCATTTCCAGCACATCCATCCTCCTGCGCACAACTCTATCCATAGTCCACGCCTCGCAACCATACAACATTGTTGGAACCACTATTCCTTCAAACATACCCATTTTTGCTTTCCGAAATAATGTTCTTCCACACATTCTTCAAGGCTCCCAGAATTTTCGCCCCCCCTCCCCCACCCTATGATCCACTTCCGCTTCCATGGTTCCATCCGCTGCCAGATCCACTCCCAGATATCTAAAACACTTCACTTCCTCCAGTTTTTCTCCATTCAAACTCACCTCCCAATTGAATTGACCCTCAACCCTACTGTACCTAATAACCTTGCTCTTATTCACATTTACTCTTAACTTTCTTCTTTCACACACTTTACCAAACTCAGTCACCAGCTTCTGCAGTTTCTCACATGAATCAGCCACCAGCGCTGTATCATCAGCGAACAACAACTGACTCACTTCCTAGGCTCTCTCATCCCCAACAGACTTCATACTTGCCCCTCTTTCCAAAACTCTTGCATTCACCTCCCTAACAACCCCATCCATAAACAAATTAAACAACCATGGAGACATCACACACCCCTGCCGCAAACCTACATTCACTGAGAACCACTCACTTTCCTCTCTTCCTACACGTACACATGCCTTACATCCTCGATAAAAACTTTTCACTGCTTCTAACAACTTGCCTCCCACACCATATATTCTTAATACCTTCCACAGAGCATCTCTATTAACTCTATCATATGCCTTCTCCAGATCCATAAATATATACATATATATATATATATATATATATATATATATATATATATATATATATATATATATATATATATATATATATATATATGAAGTTATAGATGTAGTTATATTCGTGAGTGTAAAGCCTAACATAGATATGAACTTCTCATCTTTTTATCTCTTCTGGACAACTTACATTTATAATGTGGAACTCAACCTCAACTACTTCCTACACACCCCACGTTCTTCACAGGATGGAGTACAGGATGTCTCTGTCTTCAGAGTACCTTCAATCTACATCTTAAATAACAGAAAAGTTTACTGTTGAAAAATCTTCTCGTGAAGTATACTTCACGAAAAGTATACTTCCAGCCCCTGCTCCCTCCCCTTTTAGTCGCCTACGACACGCAGAGAATACATGAGAAGCATTCTTTCTCCCCTGTCCCTAGGGTTATTAGGTACAGTAGGGTTGAGGGTCAAGTCAATTGGGAGGTGAGTTTGAATGGAGAAAAACTGGAGGAAGTAAAGTGTTTTAGATATCTGGGAGTGGATCTGGCAGCGGATGGAACCATGGAAGCGGAAGTGGATCATAGGGTGGGGGAGGGGGCGAAAATTCTGGGGGCCTTGAAGAATGTGTGGAAGTCGAGAACATTATCTCGGAAAGCAAAAATGGGTATGTTTGAAGGAATAGTGGTTCCAACAATGTTGTATGGTTGCGAGGCGTGGGCTATGGATAGAGTTGTGCGCAGGAGGATGGATGTGCTGGAAATGAGATGTTTGAGGACAATGTGTGGTGTGAGGTGGTTTGATCGAGTAAGTAACGTAAGGGTAAGAGAGATGTGTGGAAATAAAAAAAGCGTGGTTGAGAGAGCAGAAGACGGTATTTTGAAATGGTTTGGGCACATGGAGAGAATGAGTGAGGAAAGATTGACCAAGAGGATATATGTGTCGGAGGTGGAGGGAACGAGGAGAAGAGGGAGACCAAATTGGAGGTGGAAAGATGGAGTGAAAAAGATTTTGTGTGATCGGGGCCTGAACATGCAGGAGGGTGAAAGGAGGGCAAGGAATAGAGTGAATTGGAGCGATGTGGTATACCGGGGTTGACGTGCTGTCAGTGGATTGAATCAAGGCATGTGAAGCGTCTGGGGTAAACCATGGAAAGCTGTGTAGGTATGTATATTTGCGTGTGGACGTATGTATATACATGTGTATGGGGGTGGGTTGGGCCATTTCTTTCGTCTGTTTCCTTGCGCTACCTCGCAAACGCGGGAGACAGCGACAAAGCAAAAAAAAAAAAAAGATATATATTTTTTAAACTATTCGCCATTTCCCGCGTTAGCGAGGTAGCGTTAAGAACAGAGGACTGGGCCTTTTTTTGGAATATCCTCACCTGGCCCTCTCTGTTCCTTCTTTTGGAAAATTAAAAAAAAAACGAGAGGGGAGGATTTCCAGCCCCCCCGCTCCCTCCCCTTTTAGTCGCCTTCTACGACACGCAGGGAATTCGTAGGAAGTATTCTTAATCCCCTATCCCCAGGGATAATATATATTTTTTTTTTGCCGCTGTCTCCCGCGTTTGCGAGGTAGCGCAAGGAAACAGACGAAAGAAATGGCCCAACCCACCCCCATACACATGTATATACGAACACGTCCACACACGCAAATATACATACCCATACATATCAATGTACACATATATATACACACACAGACACATACATATATACACATGAACACAATTCACACTGTCTGCCTTTATTCATTCCCATCGCCACCTCGCCACACATGGAATAACATCCCCCTCCCCCCTCATGTGTGCGAGGTAGCGCTAGGAAAAGACAACAAAGGCCCCATTCGTTCACACTCAGTCTCTAGCTGTCATGCAATAATGCCCGAAACCACAGCTCCCTTTCCGCATCCAGGCCCTACAGAACTTCCCATGGTTTACCCCAGACGCTTCAAATGCCCTGATTCAATCCATTGACAGCACGTCGACCCCGGTATACCACATCGATCCAATTCACTCTACCCCTTGCCCGCCTTTCACCCTCCTGCATGTTCAGGGCCCGATCACTCAAAGTCTTTTTCACTCCATCTTTCCACCTCCATATATATATAAATATATATATATATATATATATATATATATATATATATATATATATATATATATATATATATATATATATATATCTTTCAAACTATCCGCCATTTCCCGCATTAGCAAGGTAGCGTTAAGAACAGAGGACTGGGCCTCTGAGGGAATATCCTCACCTGGCCCCTTTCTCTGTTCTTTCTTTTGGAAAATTAAAAAAAAAAAAAAAACGAGGGGAGGATTTCCAGCCCCCCGCTCCCTCCCCTTTTAGTTGCCTTCTACGACACGCAGGGAATACTTGGGAAGTATTCTCTCTCCCCTATCCCCAGGGATAATATATATATATATATATATATATATATATATATATATATATATATATATATATATATATACTTGATCGCCGTTTCCGCATTAGTGAGGTATAGTCAGGAAACATATATATATATATATATATATATATATATATATATATATATATATATATATATATATATATATACATGTGCATATTCATTATAGCTCTCCTTCATCCATCCCAGCGTCAGCGTCAGCGTCAGGAACAAAGGCCACATCTACTCAGACTTATTCTCTAGCTGCCATGTGTAATGCACAGAAACCACTGCTCCTTATCCACATCCAGGCCCCACAGACCTTTCCATGGTTTGCCCCGGACGTTTCACATGCCCTAGTTTAGTCCAATGACAATACGTCGACTCCAGTATACCACATCGTTCCAATTCACTATAATCCGTACACATCTTTCACCTCCTGCATTCTTATGCCCCGATTGCTGAAAATCTGTTTCCCTCCATCCTTCCACTTCTACTTTGGCTTCCTGCACACACACGGAGCACGATTACTTTCGATTGTTGTTGTTTCCTACCTAAGGCCTGGTTAGGTGTGGGGTGGGTCCGAAGTAGGGCAGGATACAAGGACAAGCGGGGTGCGGCCATGGAAACAGTTATCTGCTGGGCAGTATCAGGTACAGCAACACCAGCCTTTATTTCATACACCACAATGTTCCAGAACGTTGTTGACACTGTTTGTTGCATGTTTCTCCTATATAACTAGATGTACTGCTTTCATCCATAAATGATGCTGCTGACATTTTCAGCTTTGCTTTTCAGTGATGTCGATTCATCCATAATAATACCACAGTCTAGCAGATCTCGCTGAAAATGAAATATTCAGTCTATAATGATTGATTCTTCATCTGTCAGTTAGACATTAACTTGTGGAAATGATCTCACATGGATCACTTCCCTGGTGAGAGCGGAGCCCAAGTCTCCCGTGTTGCCTTCCTAACGGTAACAATACAACGATTAGTTTAACACTTCCTCTAACGTTTGGAACAAACAAAATGGGGGATATGATGAGTAAGCTGTTAGGCAGAACCTTAAATATATATAAATATCGCTGGGAAGGTGCCACAAGTCCCCTCAGCAAGGTGTAGCTCAGGTCTCATTACTGGAGTTCTCAGCGAGTACTTATTAGTCCCATGGCCGGCTCTCCCAACCGTACTTAGCAAGGTTGAACTATGATATTCACTTTTGTTTATGTTTTCTTTATGTGTTACACACTCACTGATACAGAAGTTCCTTCCCATTTTAGTTTCGTTATCATGGTGTCTCTAATTTTCCCTCATTTTTTCAATCTTACAGCAAAGATTGGTGTCTTTATTGTGGTCTCCTAATCTGTGCGGACAGAGGAGCAGAGGACACAGAGTGTACGAAAGGTTCAGGAACTTCGCCATAGTGATTGAATCATATAACGTTACATAATGTTTCCTATATGTATCAAGTAAATCGAACACCAAAATGTGACCGGATTTCGCAATTGTACATCACAGAGTCGACACGTCTCTTAACGTCAAAGCAGGTTTTACCCGTACGGCTATGTATCCACAGACCACAAAGGAGTCGAAACGGACATCCGTAGAGATTACAATTTTCACACGATGAAATTCTTTGCTTACTTTGTTTAAACTTCACGGATCAAGTTAAACAACACTCAGGCAACATAAAAAGACCACCAGAAGTTGACAGAAACCTAGATTAATATGGAATTTGTCGAGGGTGTTTATGGGCTAAGTGGCACCTGGTCCACTTTCACTTCCATGTCTAACGCTCAGTTGCTCAGCAGATGTCTTACGATCAACAGCTGCGTAGACTCGACTACAAATATCTAACATGTGCCGCGTGCACTTACAACGATGAGTACCTTTATCTGTTTAGAAAGGTGTCGAGTGCTCCATGCCTAGAAATGCTGTTTATTTGAGAACATCATTGACTGACTATCGTGTAGTTTGAGCAATATGTCAAGGTCAGTAAATTGGACTTTCCTTTTGGTGTCGGTAAGTGTATTATGGAGCATACCCAAGGCGGATGGCACTAAATTTAAGTGCCCCACCGTCGCCCCGTTCTTTTTCCCTTGTGCTTGTGAGCGTGGGGGTGACGAGGGCCTCTTCTTGCGATGTGAGAACACCAACCTAGCATCCGTGGCTGTCGGCCTCGCCAACGTTAGGCTTCCCATCGAGGAGCTTCATCTCTACAAGTGCCACATTCAGAAACTTCACGGCGATGTGTTCAGGTCATTACAGCTGAAGAAACTGGTGCTAGAGGACACGCCAGTAGTAGAGATGGAAGAAGGAGTGTTTGAGTCTGTGGCCAACAGCCTCATTAGCCTCCACATCCTTCGTGCTCCGTTGCAAGAACTGCCCCTACAGGCCATCTCTTCTCTTAAGAACTTGGAGGTAAGATTTGCCATTAGGACTCATTAAACTCCTCGCCCAATATGAGGCTAATGAAATCATTTGAGGCGGAAGAACCTACGCAGCCGTTACTGGCACTTTTATGAGTTTTTGATAAGGAAATCGAAGGGCATCTCCCAAAAAAATGTGTATTAAGTAAAGTTATTTTTATCATTATTTGTTTTATATGTTGAGTGGACTTGATTTTCATACGACGGGATCTAAGAGTTTGGAAAGCGAAGTTCCCCGTAGAAAGTGACTTAATGGTTTTTCCTCTTAAAACAAAATATTTTCCTGTCCTTGACATGTGTCGACAATTTTTCAGTTTTCCTTGATGATCTTGACCAGTACCTACCACCACACCTACCATGTATGATGATCGTGATTAGTACCTACTACCACACCTGCCATGAATGGTGATCATGATCAGTACCTACCACCACATCTACCATGTACGATCATCGTGACCAGTACTTTCCACCACTCATGATATATATGGTTCTAGTGAAATAAATTTCCATACATTTCCTTTGTCCACTTTTTCAGTACTTTTATTCAAGTTTCTTGTATAACTCTGGTACAGCTATATACCTTACAGTATTAGAATTATCTCCCGTATGAACCGATAAGCTACTGTTACGATACACCCGTTAACGAATGCAGCAGGGATGGGCCAACTTGAGGATCACTCCGGGCTTTGCTTGGCGGTAAAGTTTGTCAGGAGTAATTCAAGGAGTGATCTACCAAGGTCATGAAGGCACGAGAGAAAATATAGATTTGTTACATTGAGCGCAAAAGGTACAGAACGGGATGACGCGGTCAGAAATCTGTACCTAACTGAAACCTGACTGACTCACGCCGGCTTATATTATCAGAGTAACACTGCCTTACGTTAATACCAAGAGTCAGGACAGAGTAACGCTGCGTTATCACTTAGTTACATTGCCCTATATTATCAGCCACGCTGCTTTAACATAAGGAGTGAATCACGCTGCTTTAAGTTACTAGGAGTCAGGACTGTCACACTGCCTAGTGAGTACGCCTCCTTGTTATCACTGAGTCACTAATAATAGCCATGACTACGTCACGCTGCCTTATCACCGACTCGCGCTGCCTTATCTTGTCACTATGAGTCACGATGCCTTATGTTGTCACTGAGTCACGCTGCCTTACGTTAATACAAGGTGTCATAACTTCGTCACACCGTCTTATAACCGAGTCACGCTGCCTTACATTAATACGAGTTAGAATTGTGATTCACTCTACCTTATATTATTACTGAGTCACGCTGCCTTATGTTGTTATTCATTCAAATTGCCTTACCCTAATGCTGTGAGTCAGCACTCTGACTCAGTCTTATATCACTATGAGTCAAGCTGCCTTGGTATAATACTAGGAATCAAGACTTTACGCAGCCTTGCGTTTATAGGAAGAGTCAGGACTGAGTCACGCAGCCTTATGTTATCACTGAGTCACGCTGCCCTACATTACTATGAAGAGTCAGGACTGAGTCACGCTGCCTTGCGTTAATACGAAGAATCAGGACTGAGTCACGCAGCCTTATCATTGTGGGTCACGCTGCTTTATGTTATCACCAAATCACCATACGTTGTTACGACTAACACTGCCTTCCGTAAACTAGGAGTCAGGACTGTGGGTCACGCTGCCTAATGTTTATGACGGTACTTTTTGTTATCATTATGAGTCACACTAGTTACGTTATCACTGTCAGGCTGCCTTAAGTTATCACAGTATCACGCTGCCTTATTATCATAGAGTCACGCTGCCTAATGTTATCACTGAGTCTTGCTGCCTTGTTACCAATGTGAGTCACGCAGCCTTATGTTATCACAGTGAGTCACGCTGCCGCAAGTCATAAAGATGTCTCGCTGCCTTGTTTCCTAGCACTACATCGCTAACGCGGGAAGCGGCAATCAAGAGTATATATATATATATATATATATATATATATATATATATATATATATATATATATATATTTTATTATACTTAGTCGCTGTCTCCCGCGTTAGCGAGGTAGCGCAAGGAAACAGACGAAAGAATGGCCCAAACCACCCACATAACACATGCATATACATAAACGCCCACACGCGCATATATACATACCTGTACATTTCAACATATACATATATACATACCCAGACATAAACATATATACACATGTACATACTGTATTCATACATGCTGCCTTCGTCCATTCCTGTCACCACCACGCCACATAAAAAACAGCACCCCCCGCGCGCGCGAGGTAGCGCTAGGAAAAGACAACAAAGGCCACATTCGTTCACACTCTGTTTCTAGCTGTCATGTGTAATGCACCAAAAACACAGCTCCCTTTCCACATCCAGGCCCAACAAAACTTTCCATGGTTTACCCCAGACGCTTCACATGCCCAGGTTCAATCCAGTGACAGCACGTCGACCCCGGTATACCATACGTTCCAATTCATTCTCCTTTCACCCTCCTGTATACCACATCGTTCCAATTCACTCTCCTTTCACCATCTTGTATGTTCACGCCCCGATTGCTCAAAATCTTTTTCACTCCATCCTTCCACCTCCAATTTGGTCTCACACTTCTCGTTCCCTCCACCTCTGACACATATCCTCTTTGTCAATCTTTCCTCACACATTCTCTCCATGTGACCAAACCATTTCAATACACCCTCTTCTGCTCTCTCAACCACACTCTTTTCATTACCACACATCTCTCTTACCGTTTCATTACTTGATCAAACCACCTCACACCACATATTGTCCTCAAATATCTCATTTCCAACACATCCACCCTCCTCCGCACAACCCTATCTATAGCCCATGCCTCGCAACCATGTAAGATTGGTGGAACCACTATTCCTTCAAACATACCCATTTTTGCTCTCTCAGATAATGTCCTCGCCTTCCACACATTCTTCAACGCTCTCAGAACCTTCGCCTCCTCCCCTACCCTGTGACTCGCTTCCACTTCCATGGTCCCATCCGCTGCCAAATCCACTCCCAGTTATCTAAAACACTTTACTTCCTCCAGTTTTTCCCCATTCAAACTTACCTCTCAATTAACTTGTCCCTCAACCCTACTGAACCTAGTAACCTTGCTCTTATTCACATTTACTCTCAGCTTTCTTCTTTCACACACTTTTCCAAACTCAGTCACCAACTTATGCAATTTCTTACCTGAATCAGCCACCAGCGCTGTATCATCAGCGAACAACAACTGACTCACTTCCCAAGCCCTCTCATCCACAACAGACTGCATACTTGCCCCTCTCTCCAAAACTCTTGCATTCATCTCCCATAAACAAATTAAACAACCATGGAGACATCACCCACCCCTGCCGCAAACCGACATTCACTGGGAACCAGTGACTCTCCGCTCTTCCTACACGTACACATGCCTTACAGCCTAGATAAAACTTTTCACTGCTTCTAACGACTTACCCTCCCACACTGTATACTCTTAATACCTTCCACTAGGCATGTCTATCAACTCTATCATATGCCTTCTCCAGATCCATAAATGCTATATACAAATCCATTTGTTTTTCTAAGTATTTCTTGCATACATTCTTCAGAGCAAACACCTGATCCACACATCCTCTACTTTCCTGCCCCAGAAGCTTCTCCCTTCTGTGAGGCCCTGGCAGCACTCAGGAAGACGGCAACTTCCCCTGAGCAGGACCACAGTTCATAAAGTGCAGCAATGCTGTTCGTGTGTCTGTGTAGGGCAAGGGCAGGGCATTTGAGCTGTATATGCTATGTGAATTCATTGTAGTGGTTGAATCATGGGCATGAAGGATCTTGATGTGTTGAAATTATTTGTAGTGTTGTAAGGATGGGTGATGTCCAGAACATAGAGAAGAAAGTGTGATTCTTACACTTCCAGGAAGTGTGTTTCAAGATAGCTGTATGAATGTTGGAGTGGTGTTCAAGAATGACTTGGTATTGAAGCTGTTTATTGATTGTTGGGTCATTTCTGTGGGTATGTTTTGCCATTGTTGTAGGGGAATAGTGTGTGTATAGGTACTGTGAAAGAGTAAGCTTTTTATTTCTACTTGGGGTTGATGGTTAGTTATGTAGTGGTTTGGATGGGAAGGGTCTAGTGCTGTATAGACTACTGAGTGCCAAGCATATTGTAACGGGATTGTATTGGGAGGATCGACATTGATGGCCTTAATGGCCCTATAATAAGATAGGCCTCAAGACCAAATAACCAGCCAGGCAACCTAATATTCATCCAACATTAATAATCACCAGTTCCACTTGCACACAAGAACCCTTTTTGATTTTTCTGTCATTAAATTATTTGCTTTTCTTTTTTTACATGTAGAATCAATCTGTTCCTGTTATGACCATATATTTATGTAGTTATATTGTGAGGACTAGTTATATTATGGGGAGAGGAATTGACAGCCACTGTAGTGCTTGCTCACGGCACCGCCATAATTACTTCCCCAGTACATAGGCGGAAGACCGTTACTGGTTGGAGGCTGCCTGCCACCAACCATCTGTGTGAGGTAAATATTGGGTGAGAATGATCTGAAAGAAAGCAAGTCTGGGTTATGTGTAATGGTGAGCTGTTTGTTGTTACCTGTGGGTGAGATACAAGTGATATTGACATTTTTACAGTTGGAAAGGGTTGACCTGTGATGGAATGGAAAAGTTGCTGCACTCCTTCAGCATTAATGTTTCTATTGCATTAGCAGAACAAAAGGTTTTGGCTGAAATGATGAATAACTTAGTAGTTATGTGTATCAAAGGAGAATGCTCAAAATAGCTGTTTGTATAAGTCAAGTTTTCTCCCACTTTTCAGCAGATTGAGAATGGTATAATGTTGCAGGTACTGCACGTGGTGGGAGCTAACCTGACGCGGCTTTCAGCAAACATATTCACCGGGATGGCCAAGATGACTACCATACAACTTAATCACTGCAACATCAAGAACATCCACAAAAATACTTTGCATGTATGACAAGACAAGAAATAGGATAATTGGAGAAACTGAAGTAGTGGTAGTAATGTATAAGTGGTTGCATCAGAAGTACAGTTAAAATGAATTGCAAAAATATTGGTTGTAGTAGTACTACTGCTACTATCAGTAAGAACAGCAATACAGCAGTGGTAAATGTAATAGTGACAAAAGTATAAGCAAAGACAGCTGTAGCAGTACAAATGTAGAGACCAAAACCAGAAATTACTTGAGTATGATGTGTTTATATTTTATGCACATAAAGGGCAATTAAGAGGAGCAGTAGCAAGGGCTGATCCTCCTCTCCTACTGTATTTTTACTTTCCAAAACTAGGAGCAGAAGAAAGAATTTAAAGAATTTTTCTTAAAGTTTCCATTGTCTGTTCCTGGTGCTATCTTGCTAAGATCAAATATAATTCTTTTTTCATACTTTTTGACCTTTTCCCACATAGTAGAACAGTACTGCTCAAACACCTGGAGGGGCTCATCCTCCAATTCTTCATTAACCGTTAGTGGAATTAAAAGCATGCCATCTCATTAACTCTCTTGGCATCATCTCTCTTCAGTCTTCCTTTTCAGTATGCCATGATGTTAATGATCTCTTTCAATTTCATAAGTATTATTTTGACCTCTCTTCTCATAAATTGTCTGCATATGTCCTTACATCCAAGGTTTGCCATGATGTTAATGATCTCTTTCAATTTTATAAGTATTATTTTGACCTCTCTTCTCATAAATTGTCTGCATATGTCCTTACATCCAAGGTTTGGCCTCAATGCATGTGTTAGACTACTGCTTCCCATAACTCCTGTGTGGAGACAGGCCACTTGAAGATTGATTGTTTTGATACCTCCTTTTCTTAAATAGTTAAGGTGTGGAATTTTCTTCCTCCTTTTATCTTCTCCTCTACATAAAACTTTTCTTCTTTTAAAAGTCAGGTCTACAAACACTTGCAGAGCCCTGATTAATTTGTACTTTCTTTTCAACATTTATTTTTTCACCTGAGATGACCTTGTTTGAGGCATATTACTTGTCTGTACTGTGTTGGTCACTTCCACTCTTTAGCTGTCATATATAATGCACTTAACCCAGGACCCCCAAATCCACAGCAAAGCCCCACAATTCTTTCCATGGTTTCCCCTGACCACTTATTATGCTGTGATTCAGTCCATTGACAGGATGTTGTACCCGATGTACCTCATCACTCCAGTTTGCTGTATCCCTCACATGCCTCTCACCCTCCTGCATGCTAAGGCCGTCATCACGAAATGCATCTTTCATTTCATTTTTCCACTCCCTCCTTTTCAACCTTCTCCTTCCTCCCCTTCTGACATTTTGTACCCTTTTACTCGGCCTTACCTCATTATTTCCATATATCCAAACTGTTTCGGCACACCCTCTTCAGCTGTCTCATACACATTCTTCTTGCTACTTTACCTCTCTCTAAAACTGTCATGTTTTCTTTCAATCAACTCTCCCCACACCATATATTGTCCTTAACTATTTCATTTGCAACATTCCACTCTTCTCCATACTTTTTGATCTAGGGTGCATTCCTTTCATCTTTGAAAAACCATTGGGACTACTGTACAGTCCAAAATACCCATCTTTACCCTCACCGAGAGTGACCTCTCTTTCCACACGTTCCTTAGTGCACCCAGGACTTTAACCTCTCTATCCCTGTGGATTACTTCAACTCCTATGATTCCATCTGTTGCAATATCTATTCCCAGGTATCTGAAATACTTCAGTTCCTCCATTCAAACCAACACTGCAACCACCTGTCTCTCTCAACTGGTCAGTGTAATAATCTTACTTTTATTCATATTAACTCAACTTTCTGCTTTAACACACACTCCTAAACACACTCAAATCTGCCAACAGAGTTATGTCATCAACAAACAGCAACTGACTCACCTTCCAGTCACCCCAACCACCAAGAGACTGCAGACTCATCCCTCTCTCCAAAAACTGTGCATTTACTCATGCACCATCCACTCCATAAATGGATTACACAGCCATCTTTTCTTTTTTCATTTCATAAAGAAAACAGTGTAGCTGAGCCAGAACTATTTCAAGCAAGTAAAGTATGGATAGATAAGTTTATCTAACTGCAGAAGCTACATATGAAAGCAATGGAAGAATCTGCCAGTACTATGTGTAATTTCTCTTTGTTTGAGGTTTTTGTAGAACATAACTCCTGCATAAAGCAATTGTTTGATATATTGAAATTATGTAACATGTTAAAAAACTTGAATAACCAGATCTTTTTTATCTGAAATGGTAAATTTCTTCAAGCATTTTGGATAACTGAGGTTTTACTGTATAATTATTATCAGGCTCTGCATGCTCAATGTTACACTGCAAGGTGAAAATTTTTACCATATCTGTGTACTGCATGTATTATAACTTTGCTTAATTGAATACTTTAGACTCTATCTATCTATCTGTATCTCTGATGCTTCTTCCCTCCTGAAACTCCTTTAAGGGGGGCCATGACAATAGAGTCTCCAAAACTGGTGAACTCTAGTGCTGATTCTTAGCTTTTATGCATCACCCTTAACAGGTCACTGGCTGAAGACAACTCTAGCACAGTGTTTACAAAGGCTCCCACATAATTTTTGTACTAACTACTTCTACCAAATGCTCTTGCCTAATGTTGCTCCTCTCATTTTGCCAAGAGTCAGAGTTAGCACATAGTGCTCACCACAGGAAAATCTAGAGGTATGAAGAATGAGTTGCTTGAGTTAAGTGTTGTCAAGTGTTATGTGTGACAAGAAGAGATTTTATGTTAGTGGAAAGAATGCCAGTAATCTACATGTGGGTAAAACAGAAAGAAAAGACAGCACCTGGGTCAGAGGAGTGCAGCTTGACAACCACTGAGTTGCTGGCTCACTATGCAGCTCTCACTAATGCTCCTGATATCTAGGCAGGTAGTACTGGTTACTGGCTACCTAGCAACTACTTCCTCTTGGGCTTTTTTGTTGGCTCTGGAGAAAGCATATGATAGAGTGGATAGAGATGCTTTGTGGAAGGTAATACAAGTATATGGTGTGGGGGGTAAGTTGCTAGAAACAGTGAAAAGTTTTTATCAAGGATGTAAGGCATATGTCCGAGTAGGAAGAGAGGAAAGCGATTGGTTCTCAGTGCATGTCGGTTTGTGGAAGGGGTTCATGATGTCTCCGTGGCTGTTTAATTTGTTTATGGATGGGGTTGTTAGGGAAGTAAATGCAAGAGTTTTGGAGAGAGGGGCAAGTATGCTGTCTGTTGTGGATGAGAGGGCGTGGGGATCGAGTCAGTTGTTGTTCGCTGATGATACAGCGCTGGTCGCTGATTTGGGTGAGAAACTGCAGAAGTTGGTGACTGAGTTTGGTAAAGTGTGTGAAAGAAGAAAGTTGAGAGTAAATGTGAATAAGAGCAAGGTTGTTAGGTTCAGTATGGTTGAGGGATAAGTTCATTGGGAGGTAAGCTTGAATGGAGAAAAATTGGAGGAAGTGAAGTGTTTTAGATATCTGGGAGTGGATTTGGCAGCAGATGGAACCATGGAAGTGGAAGTAAGTCATAGGATGGGGGAGGGGGCAAAGGTTCTGGGAGCATTGAAGAATGTGTGGAAGGCAAGAATGTTATCTTGGAGAGCAAAAATGGATATGTTTGAAGGAATAGTGGTTTCAACAATGTTATATGGTTGCAAAGAGTGGGCTATAGATAGGGTTGTGCGGAGGAGGGTGGATGAGTTGGAAATGAAATGTTTGAGGACAATATGTGGTGTGAGGTGGTTTGATTGAGTAAGTAATGAAACGGTAAGAGAGATGTGTGGTAATGAAAAGAGTATGGTTGAGAGAGCAGAAGAGGGTGAATTGAAATGGTTTGGTCGCATGGAGAGAATGTGTGAGGAAAGATTGACAGAGAGGATATATGTGTCAGAGGTGAAGGGGATGAGGAGAAGTGGGACACCAAATTGGAGGTGGAAGGATGGAGTGAAAAAGATTTTCAGCGATCAGGGCCTGAACATACAGGAGGGTGAAAGGCGCTCAAGGAAGAGAGTGAATTGGAACGATGTGGTATACCAGGGTCAACATGCTGTCAATAGATTGAACCAGGGCATGTGCAGCATCTGGGGTAAACCATGGAAAGTTTTGTGGGCCTGGATGTGGAAAGGGAGCTGTGGTTTAGGTGCATTACACATGACAGCTAAAGACTGAGTGTGAATGAATGTGGCCTTTGTCGTCTTTTCCTAGCGCTACCTCACATGCACTGGGGGAGGGGGGTGCCATTTTCATGTGTGGTGGGGTGGTGGCAGAAATGGATGAAGACAGCATGTATGAATATGTACATGTGTATTTATGTATATGTCTGTGTATGTATATGTGAGTCAGTTGTTGTTCGCTGATGATACAGCGCTGGTGGCTGATTCATGTGAGAAACTGCAGAAGCTGGTGACTGAGTTTGGTAAAGTGTGTGGAAGAAGAAAGTTAAGAGTAAATGTGAATAAGAGCAAGGTTATTAGGTACAGTAGGGGTGAGGGTCAAGTCAATTGGGAGGTGAGTTTGAATGGAGAAAAACTGGAGGAAGTGAAGTGTTTTAGATATCTGGGAGTGGATCTGTCAGCGGATGGAACCATGGAAGCGGAAGTGGATCATAGGGTGGGGGAGGGGGCGAAAATTTTGGGAGCCTTGAAAAATGTGTGGAAGTCGAGAACATTATCTCGGAAAGCAAAAATGGGTATGTTTGAAGGAATAGTGGTTCCAACAATGTTGTATGGTTGCGAGGCGTGGGCTATGGATAGAGATGTGCGCAGGAGGATGGATGTGCTGGAAATGAGATGTTTGAGGACAATGTGTGGTGTGAGGTGGTTTGATCGAGTAAGTAACGTAAGGGTAAGAGAGATGTGTGGAAATAAAAAGAGCGTGGTTGAGAGAGCAGAAGGGTGTTTTGAAATGGTTTGGGCACATGGAGAGAATGAGTGAGGAAAGATTGACCAAGAGGATATATGTGTCGGAGGTGGAGGGAACGAGGAGAAGAGGGAGACCAAATTGGAGGTGGAAAGATGGAGTGAAAAAGATTTTGTGTGATCGGGGCCCTGAACATGCAGGAGGGTGAAAGGAGGGCAAGGAATAGAGTGAATTGGAGCGATGTGGTATACAGGGGTTGACGTGCTGTCAGTGGATTGAATCAAGGCATGTGAAGCGTCTAGGGTAAACCATGGAAGGCTGTGTAGGTATGTATATTTGCGTGTGTGGACGTATGTACATGTGTATGGGGGGGGGGGTTGGGCCATTTCTTTCGTCTGTTTCCTTGCGCTACCTCGCAAACGCGGGAGACAGCGACAAAGTATGAAAAAAAAAAAAAAAAAATGTATATGTTGAAATGTATAGGTATGTATATGTCTGTGTGTGGGCGTTTATGTATATACATGTGTATGTGGGTGGGTTGGGCCATTCTTTCGTTTGTTTCCTTGCACTACCTCGCAAACGCGGGAGACAGCATCAAAGTATAATGATAATAATAATAATAATCAATGATAATATTAATTCTATTACTGAAATTTTCATTATCATCAGTTAATATTAATTTTATCATGTTGTGATTATTATTGAAAGAATGACTATGAAAAGTTTTGAAACCAAATTCAAGGCACACCTAGTTCTTACCTGTAAAATTTAAGCATTAAGAACATTTTCTTGTCATCATATTCTCTTTATAGGGCATACAGAAACTAAAGAAGATTGACTTCAGCCACAATCAGCTGAAGAACATCCCCAAGGGTGCCTTCAAAAACAAGAGGAATGTTAAGGTCTTGGATCTCTCACACAACAACTTCAACAAGCTTGATGCTAGCTACTTCCAGGTTGGTGCTTATAGTTGGGTACTTTTTTATGTGCTTATAATGATATTTTGCCCAAAAGCAGGGCTTTCACATAGCACTCACCACTCACTGCAAAAAAATCAACAGCTATGAAAAAGTTGTGTTTGTTACATGTTGTTAGGCGTTATGTATGATACGGAGAGACTGTGTTTGTGGAATGAATGCCAGCAGTCCATCTGTGGATAAGGTCAGATGAAAAGATAGCTACTTAAGCTAAAGGAGTGCAGCTTGACAGCCAATGAAGTGCTGGCTCACTTTGCAGCCATCACTAACCTGTCTCATACAGAGGTTGGTTGTACCACTAATATACTGTACCTTCTTGGTTGGTGGCTGCCTACCATTCTCTACCTATCCAGGGAGGGGGATGAAGGAGTAGAAGGAAAGAGAGGTTGAAAGTGAATGATGGGCTAAGCTTTGTATAGGTACACTTGGTGCTGAAGTGCACCTTATGGATGAGCAAATCTTATCTAATTAGGGTAAATATTGTTTTGTCTAATTGCAAATGTCTGCTGTATTTCTCACCTTGATTTTGTGCATATCAAACATTTTTAGAAGTAGCCTTCTATATGACTTTTTTTTACACAAAGAATCTAACTGTGTTATATGATTTTATATATCAACTGGCTGGAAAGATAAATACTCTAATTATATCTCTTATGGAAAATGGTTGTGATAACCAAATTCACAGGACAAATTTATAAACTGGTGAATAGAACGAGAGATACATATTCCCAAGCAAAAATTATTGTATTCAAACATCAGGTGAAAATAACCAACACCAGGACCAAAAGAAAGGTTCCAAAGTCCTGAGTGCTACTTTACTTATATGAACCTTTATATATTCGGAATCTTCATACTGAAAGTATTGTACATATAATTTTTTTTGTATTTTCAGTAAAACTCTCTTAGCTGTGTACAACTCACTGTGACATACTGCTGACTGTACTGTCAGTTTATTAAAATACTTTCCAAATTTGTTATTCTATACTGAATTTACTTCTTATAATGTTTGATACACTTCAAGAAATTAGTTATCTTGATTTTGTACAACAAAAGACATTATGCATAAAGAGTAAAGTAGAGGAAGTATTGGATGTAGATTGATATATTTCTTGAGCAATTTAATTTGGTATTGTTTAAACTGGATATTTAAAAGCATGTAAAAACTTAAAATTCTGTCAAAATACACAATCACCTGTTGTTACATCTATAAATTATTGGAGAAATATGCATTGTCTACTAGTCTCAAACAGAATTTAGCTACAAGGTGTTTAATATTTGCACATTGGTGTATTCCTCATCACACACCTTTGCTGGAAAATAATCAAAATGTTCTTACTTTATGTTTCTTCAAGACCATGTTAGACCATTGCATATCACAGGTCTTGTTCAAGTTTTATTAGAATATTGCCTACTGCATAATCTTTTCCTGCAGGACCTAAATCAAATGGTATGGTGCAACATGTCTCACAATGCAATCACAACATTTGGGAGAAACCCCTTTGCCCGCAACTCTGTGCTGGGTTGGCTCAAACTATCTCACAACCTTCTTTCCAAGATTGACGCTAGAACCTTTAGGTCCATGAGGTTCCTCCGCCGCCTCTTTCTCAGTGATAACCAGATTGCTTCAGTAAGTCAGAACTCAATATGTTTAGGGAAAGCTGTGCATATCCATCTTGTTAAATGGAGAGTAACAGCTAATGCCTGACATTGGAGACACACGTACATCCCTGTAGATAGCATTCATACAAAGTTTAGACTTATGAGTGCACCATCAGAGGGGAGAATATGGAGTAGTCCTTTAATAATCATTAATGTTTTTAGGTGCACTTAAAATACTGAATCATGTGTATTCAACATCTCCCCTCATGATAAAGGACTATAGAAATGTAAAATCTTTCAATGTGAATACCAACATTTCTATGAAAAAAAAGCCCTCATATGATAATGGTTAAGTGAAATAATGCTGGAATACATGAAAACTATGATTTTGAGCTAAAAGCTAAAGACTTCTGTAAATGATAAGTAACTCGTATTTGTAAGCTCTTGTTTTGCAATGCATGAGTTACTGTACTTGTATGATGTGAATTATCTTTAAGTCTAATCCTCAAATATTTTCTTTTTCTTCCATTCATATATCATAAGATTTGTAACTATGATGCAGTACATTTAGTGAAAATAACTTTGACGCAGGTATTGCTTTTTTAATTTGCAGGGTATTTTGTTCCAACCTCCTGCTTTTCTCTATTGCTCCTTACATTTTGCCAAAAGGCTTGGCTTGCATGTAACGCTTGCCACAGGAAAGTCTAGAGTTACGAAGAATGAGCTGTGTAAGTTAAGTGTTAAGTGTGACAAGGATAGATTACATGTTTGTGGACAGAATGCCAGTAGTCCACACATGGGTGAGGATGAAAAGACAAGATAACTACCTGGGTCAGAGGAATGCAACTTGACAATCACTAATTGCTGGTCTCACTACGCAGCTGTCAATAACCCTCTTGATACCCAGTTGGGTAGTACTGGGAATATACCTCCCTGGTTGTTGGCCACCCATCAGCTACTACCTACCATAATAATGATAATTATATTAATAATAATAATAAACGCAGGAGACAGCGACAAAGCAAAAAAAAAAAAAAAGATAATAATAATAATAATACCTCGCAAACGCGGGAGACAGCGACAAAGCAAAATAAAAATAATAATAATAGTAATAATAATAATAAAAACAATAATAACGATAATAATAATAATAAGTAATTGGAATGATGTGGTATACCAGGGTCGACGTGCTGTCAATGGACTAAACTGGGGCATGTGATGCATCTAGAGTAAACCATGGAAAGGTCTGTGGGGTCTGGATGTGATAGGGAGCTGTGGTTTCGGTGCATTACATGTGACAGCTAGAGACTGAGTGTGAGCAAATGTGGCCTTTTTTGTCTTTTCCTGGCGCTACCTTATTGAAGCGAGGGGTAGCAAAGTAGTTTCCTGTGGGGTGGGACAGTGACAGGAATGGATGAAGGCAAGCAAGTATGAATGTGTACATGTGTATTGTTTCCTGGTGCTACCTCGCAGACGTGGGAGACACCGATTATATATAATATAAATAGATAAATAAATGAAAATAATAATATAGTTGCGAGGCGTGGGCTATGGATAGAGTTGTGCGGAGGAGGGTGGATGTGCTGGAAATGAGATGTTTGAGGACAATATGTGGTGTGAGGTGGTTTGATCGAGAAAGTAATAATAGGGTAAGAGAGATGTGGTTGAGAGAGCAGAAGAGGGTGTTTTGAAATGGTTTGGTCACATGGAGAGAATGAGTGAGGAAAGATTGACCAAGAGGATATATGTGTCAGAGGTGGAGGGAACCAGGAGAAGTGGGAGACCAAATTGGAGGTGGAAGGATGGAGTGAAAAAGATTTTCAGTGATCGGGGCCTGAACATGCAGGAGGGTGAAAGGCATGCAAGGAATAGAGTGAATTGGAATGATGTGGTATACTGTCGTCAACGTGCTGTCAGTGGATTGAACCAGGGCATGTGAAGCGTCTGGGGTAAACCATGGAAAGTTCTGTGGGGCCTGGATGTGGAAAGGGAGCTGTGGTTTCGGTGCATTATTACATGACAGCTAGAGACTGAGTGTGAACGAAAGTGGCCTTTGTTGTCTTTTCCTAGCGCTACCTTGCGCACATGAGGGGGGAGGGGGTTGTTATTTCATGTGTGGTGGGGTGGTGATGGGAATTAGTAAAGGTAGACAGTATGAATTATGTACATGTGTATACATGTATATACCTGTGTGTGTATATATATGTATACATTGAGATGTATAGGTATGTATATTTGCGTGTGTAGACATGTATGCATATACAAGTCTATGTGGGTGGGTTGGGCCATTCTTTCATCTGTTTCCTTGTGCTACCTCGCTAACGCGGGAGTCAGCAACAGAGCAAAATAAAAAAAAATAATGATAATAATAATAATAGAATAATAATAATCCATCTTTTACAAATTGAAATACAAGAGGGGGAGGGCTCCACTCCCACTAACTAAGGAATAGTTCATTAAATTTAGGCAGCCATGTGGCTGAAAATATGCAGTTGAGATATTGCAGAACTGGGAGGTCATAAAAACTAGTTAACTAATCATAGCTAATAATAATGCTTGACCTCTCCTACAATAAAATCTCAAATGGTTGAGTTCACTTGTATAAATATTATTATGCCACTCCAGGATCCCTTTTATTATGGGAATTATAAGCTCATTTGGAGCAAGAGCATCCACATCAACATTAAATTCCTTTCCTTCAACTGACAGTGACATAACCTTGCTGAAGGTAACTTCTCTCATACCGTGTAACCACTTGTAATTCCATGCATCCACAGATAGCAGACTTTCATATAACCTGGACAGACTTGTGTGATAAGCATACTCTCTGGTCTCTCACCCCTGCAGGTGGGCCGAAGTGCTTTCAACAGCATGCGTCGAATTGGAACCATTGACCTCGCACGCAATAAACTTAAGCAAGTTGACAGCAAACTGTTTGAAGATTTAGAGCACTGTGAAGTTATTGATCTAGCAGAGAATCAGATAACTGTAATAAGGAAGAATGCCTTTGCTAATCTTTTCTTGGTATCAATCAACATCAGTCACAACCAGATATCAACATTTGAGGATGAGTCATTTGTCAACTGTCGCAACATCACAGTGCTTGACCTCTCCTACAACAATATTACAAAAATGCCAAAGGAAGTCTTCCCAGGAGATTCAAGTTACATGACAGACTTTCGGCTGCAGCACAACAATATTTCTGACCTTGGTGATATTAGTTTCCACTTTTCTGGAGTTAAAATTGTAAATGTCTCATATAATCGTATCAAAACAATTCCGAGAAACACTTTTCCAAAACTATATGAACTGCACACAATTGATGCAAGTCATAACCAGATCAATACCATCTACAGAGGTGTATTTAGTGGTCTGTTTTCCATTAGACACATGGACTTTAGTTACAACAGCCTTGAGAACCTTGTTGGCAGTGTCTTTGGCACTCTCCCAACTCTTCTTAGTTTGGATTTGTCACAAAACAGAATCTCGAAGCTTTCTCGTTCAATTTTTTCCAATCTGGTGTCCCTTCGGGAGCTGTGGCTCAATAATAATGCCATTAATGAAATTATCATTGTTCCACAGTCGCTCAACTATCTCCATCTGCAGCACAACAATATCTCCAGCATTCGGCCACGCCTCACTTGGCCTCAAATGAATGCTCTCCTTTATCTTGACCTGGCCCACAACAACCTTGGAGATTCTATGGGTGGGGGAACCTTCTGGCATCTAAACTCACTCCGAATCCTTAATCTGAATAATAATTCCATGACAACACCTCCATGGCAGGCCTTTAGTGAAATGCAGACTTTACAGTATTTGTACCTTGACCACAATAAGATCACAAACCTTACAAGAGGGGCTTTTGGTCGTCTACCCGTTGTGTTTACACTTAGTCTGGCACACAATGGCATGACCAACATCAGCAAGCAATCTTTTGAGGGTCTCCTGCAACTTCTAACACTCAATTTATCCCATAATGCCCTTCACCATATTCCCAATGAAGCATTCAGAGGCTGTGTGTCAATGCGAACTATTGACTTGTCTCACAATTTCTTGAAAAAAATTGATAATAACACAAATGGTTTATTGGATGACTTACTATCAATAAGACACATCAATGTATCACACAACCTCTTTGGCACAGTGTCAAAGAAGATGTTCCCTTATCATAAGTGGACCCCTTACAATGTGGAGACTGTTGACATGAGTTACAACATAATGCCTGTTCTGCACAAAAACTTACTTATAGGCTTACAAAAAGTCAGACGCCTTAATGTCTCCCATAATCTCCTAAATGAAATACGTCCAAGCGTAATTGGCAACTTGACAAAACTGGAGGTACTGGATTTGTCATCAAATGATCTGGAGGCCTTAGGCAACACTGTGTTTGGGCGTGGGAAGGCTCTAAGAGAGGTCTACCTTCAGAACAACTCCCTCATCTCTGTCCCTGCCCACATCTTTATGTCTAATGAGAACCTCACCTATCTTGACCTTAGTGACAACAACCTCCACCACTACTATGATGTGTTTGTCCCCAGAGCCATCAATGGAACCACAATCAGGTATGCTATATCATCTTTTATGCCAAGAATTATGTGCTTTTTTGTCGGAAATTTTTTATTACATATGTATAGCATACTCACAGGCATCAGTAGCATGTAACATGAGTTGCTGCTGATTAATAGTACACATCTGGTCAAGCTATCTCTAAACCATAGCTTTGAGAGGTGGTCCATTTTATTACAGGTGTGAATTGTGTCCTCTGGGTTTCTTACAATACCTACGTAAAGAAATTCATTAATCTGTCTATTACCACTAACTCTATTTCCAGTTTTCATGGGGTAGATAAGCATATGGAGCTTCTGAAAATCATTTACATATATCTTAATCAAGTATGCTCAAGTGAAAAATTATATTTAAGATATGGCTATATGTACTCATATAATTTGCTCACCAATATGATGTTTCAAATCATGAATATGTAAGTGCTGTCCCAAACTGGAGGTGGAAGGATGGGGTGAAAAAGATTTTGAGTGATTGGGGCCTGAACATACAGGAGGGTGAGAGGTGTGCAAGGAACAGAGTGAATTGGAACGATGTGATATACCGGGGTCAATGTACTGTATATGGACTGAACTAGGGCATGTGAAGCATTTGGGGTAAACCATGGAAAGTTCTGTGGGGCCTGGATGTGGATAGGGAGCTGTGGTTTCAGTACATTACACATGACAGCTAGAGACCTTGTGTGAACAAATATGGCCTTTTTTTAAAAAGTATGGTTTCCTGGTGCTACTTCACTGAAGTGGGGGGGAAGCAGTGCTGTTTCCTATGGGCTGAGGTAGTGCCAGGAATGGATGAGGGTAAGCAAGTATAAATATGTGCAAGTGTATATATCTATATGTCTGTGTGGCTGATACAAGTGAGAAACTGCAGAAGCTAGTGACCGAGTTTGGAAAAGTGTGTGAAAGGAGAAAGGTGAAAGTAACTGAATAAGAGTATGGTTATTAGGCTCAGCAGGGTTGAGGGACAAGTTAGTTGCAATGTAAGTTTGAATGGAGAAAAAATGGAGGAAATGAAGTGTTATAGATATCTGGGAGTGGACTTGGCAGAAAATGGAACCATGGAAGCAGAAGTGAGTCACAGGGTGGGAAGGGGTCAAAGGTTCTGGGAGTGATGAAGAATGTTTGGAAGGAGAGAATGTTATCTCGGAGAGCAAAAATGGGTATGTTTGAAGGAATGTTAGTTCCAACAGTATTATATGATTGCGAAGTTGCAAGGCATGAGCGATAGATAGGGTTGTACAGAGGAGGTTGGATGCATTGGAAATGAAATGTTTGAGGAAAATATGTTGTGTGAGGTGGTTTGATCGAGTAAGTAATGAAAGGGTAAGAGAGATGTGTGGTAATAAGAAGAGTGTGGTTGAGAGAGCCGAAAAGGGTGTGTTGAAATAGTTTGGGCATATGGAATGAATGAGGGAGGAAAGATTGACAAAGGATATAAGTGTCAGAGGTTGAGGGCACAAGGAAAAGTGGGAGCATGAATTGGAGGGGGAAGGATGAATGATAAATATTTTGAGTGATCGGGGCCTGAACATACAGGAGGGTGAGAGGCGTGCAAGGAATAGAGCGAGTTGGAGCAATGTTGTATACTAGGGTCAACGTGCTGTCAGTGGACTGAACCAGGGCATGTGAAATGTCCAGAGTAAACCATGAAAAGGTCTGTGGGGCCTGGATATGGATAGGGAGCTGTGGTTTCATTGCATTACAAATGACAGCTAGAGACTGAGTGTGAGTGGATGAAGCCTTTTTTTTCAGGCATTAACTGTCCCTACTGTTATGTGAACATTAGACAGCTAGTAGTGTCTCCAGAGTTATGTGAATATTAGACAGCTAGTAGCATCCACATAGATAGGTGCACATGAGACATAGTGTCTCCAAAGTTGTGAACATTAGACAGCTAGTAGTACCCTTGTACTTATGTGAACATCTGACATCTTGTAGTCTTCCCACCTTTCTGTGAACATCATGCATCTAGTTGCATCCCCATACTTATGCAAACATTAAACAGCTGGTAGTATCCCTACAGTTATGTAAATGTTAGACATCTAGTAATGTCCCCATAGTTATGTGACCATCATACATCTAGTGGTACTCCCATAGTTATATGTGAACATTAGACATCTAGAAGTGTCCTCATGGTTATGTGAATATCAGACACCTATTGTTTTCCAACAGTTATATGAAGATTACACATCTCAAAATGCATTCACAATTATGTAAGCATTAGATGTCAAGTTATGCGAACATTAGACATTTAGCAGTGCCCTCTTCCTCAGTTTTGTAAAAATTTTATATCTATTAATGCCCCTTCATAGCTGTATGAAAATGGACATCCAGTTGTGAGGTTTCACATCAGTATGAATATTAAAAGTCCAAAAGAATAAACATCAAGATTCTATGCAATACTCATTCTTTGTTGCATAAACATTTAAGGTGCATTAGTACCAACTCATAGCTGTTTGAAATTCAAATTTCCAATGCTATCTTCACATACAGTCACAAGAAAAATAGCCCATCTGTATGTCCAGAACTTGGCCAGTTTTTTCTACTACATAGTTATCCTTATATTACAGGTACACAAACAACCCAGTGGAGTGTGACTGTTCACTGCGGCAGGTAAGGGCATGGCTGGACACTTGGCTAGGGTCTGAGACGTGGCGAGATGTAGTGTGTGACAGACCACTTCACTTGGCTGGCCGGGCCCTTCCTCGCATTGCTGAAGAGGAACTACGCTGCAATGATGAACGTCGTTCAGAGGACAAATACCAAGTGAGTTTCACTAATGTTTATTGCTCTCCAGAATATTTTTAAGAGATAAGTAATGTAAGGATCTGTTTGCAAAATGAGTAGCCTGTTTAACTGTGATATTATGCTGAACCAATGGGTTTCATTTAGTAGTTTTGCTCACACAAGTTGTATCACAACATTCAAAGCTTCCTGTGACAGGAAAAGTTAATGAGATTGAGTTCTTATATACAAACATTCAAGGTTTCATTTATTTTTTTTCATCAAAAAACTGAAATAGTTCACAAATTCATCTTATGAGAAAATGAGATTATTTTGTTGCATTTTTACACCGTATGTTTGCCAAATTGTGTAAAAATGATACTGTGTAATAAGCCTATGAGGGGCTAAGGTGAACCATGTACACTATATGACTGCCTTATCATGCTCCCCAGCTCCCAAAAATATAGGATCTTTGACAATTGGTAAATGTTCTTTCACAAACATCAGAAAGTTAAACAAAGTCCATGTGCATAACATGATTCAATGTTGCTCATCATCTAGACAACTTTTTCACATGCCAGTGTGTCTCTTAAGTGAATTCCTTACGCACACTCAATATCATACATATACTGAATCCCATCACATGGAATATACTAATAAAGTTCAAAGCATATCAGCTGAATCATTACCATTAGTTCAATTTGGCAATATAATATAATTGATTCTATTTGTATTAACATGAGTTAGATCACCCCCCTACATATCCATAAGTCCAGTGTGCTGAAGTGAGCAAATTCTTCTACATTAGTGTACTATTTCTTTACTAATTTTCTGTGTACACTTAGATGATGCCAGATGAGACTAATATCTCCATTTTCATTTTTAATCATGCATAAAACAGTTCCACTGCTCATGATCAGTAATCAGTCTCCTATCCTTTCCTAAAATACCCCATCCTCGACAGTTCAATTAATTCCTTTATGTCATTTTTGTGGTCTGCAGTTTCTCACTGTACCTTCATTAATACAGCCACATGGAACCATGGAGGCGGAAGTGAATCATAGGGTGGGGGAGGGGGCGAAAATCCTGGGAGCCTTGAAGAATGTGTGGAAGTCGAGAACATTATCTCCGAAAGCAAAAATGGCTACGTTTGAAGGAATAGTGGTTCCAACAATGTTGTATGGTTGCAAGGTGTGGACTGTGGATAGAGTTGTGTGCAGGAGGGTGGATGTGCTGGAAATGAGATGTTTGAGGACAATATGTGGTGTGAGGTGGTTTGATCGAGTAAGTAATGTAAGGGTAAGAGAGATGTGTGGAAATAAAAAGAGCGTGATTGAGAGAGCAGAAGAGGGTGTTTTGAAATGGTTTGGGCACATGGAGAGAATGAGTGAGGAAAGATTGACCAAGAGGATATATGTGTTGGAGGTGGAGGGAACGAGGAGAAGTGGGAGACCAAATTGGAGGTGGAAAGATGGAGTGAAAAAGATTTTGAGTGATCGGGGCCTGAACATTCAGGAGGGTGAAAGGCGGGCAAGGAATAGAGTGAATTGGATCAGTGTGGTATACCAGGGTCGACGTGCAGTCATTGGATTAAATCAGGGCATGTGAAGCATCTGGGGTAAACCATGGAAAGTTCTGTGGGGCCTGGATGTGGAAAGGGAGCTGTGGTTCGGGCATTATTGCATGACAGGTAGAGACTGAGTGTGAACAAATGGGGCCTTTGTTGTCTTTTCCTAGCGCTACCTCGCACACATGAGGGGAGAGGGGGGATGTTATTCCATGTGTGGCGAGGTGGCGATGGGAATGAATAAAGGCAGACAGTGTGAATTGTGTGCATATGTATATATGTATGTGTCTGTGTGTGTATATGTATGTGTACATTGAGATGTATGGGTATGTATATTTGCGTGTGTGGACGTGTATGTATATACATGTTTATGGGGGTGGGTTGGGCCATTTCTTTGGCCTGTTTCCTTGCGCTACCTCGCAAACGCAGGAGACAGCGACAAAGCAAAATAAATAAATAAATAAAATATATATATATATATATCTTTTTTCTTTCACACTATTCGCCATTTCCCGCATTAGCGAGGTAGCGTTGAGAACAGAGGACTGGACCTTTGAGGGAATATCCTCACCTGGCCCCCTTCTCTGTTCCCTCTTTTGGAAAAAAAAAAAAAAAAGCGAGAGGGGAGGATTTCCAGCCACCCGCTCCCTCCCCTTTTAGTCGCCTTGTACGACACGCAGGGAATACGTGGGAAGTATTCTTTCTCCCCTATCCCCAGGGATAATATATATATATATAATATATAATGTGCTGGCAATGCGGCTCTTGGTTCCATGAATCATGTATCAGCTATCAACTTGGAAAACTGGTGCCATTTATGCTCAATTATTCTTTCACCTGTAAGAACTGCTCTCCAACTGGTGTTGAGAACTTCCGCAAAACTCAAGCACAACTCCGAGATATGTGCATAACAGCCTTAGCCAACTTGCAGCATTCTAGTGGCAAAGATGGTAGAGGAACCTCAATGTTCAGCTTGCAGCGGGATGTTATTCCATTTTTAGAGCAAAACTTCTCCTCGTTCCCTCCACCTCCGACACATATATCCTCTTGGTCAATCTTTCCTCACTCATTATGTCCATGTGCCCAAACCATTTCAAAACACCCTCTTCTGCTCTCTCAACCACGCTCTTTTTATTTCCACACATCTCTCTTACCCTTACATTACTTACTCGATCAAACCACCTCACACCACACATTGTCCTCAAACATCTCATTTCCAGCCCATCCACCCTCCTGCGCACAACTCTATCCATAGCCCACACCTCGCAACCATACAACACTGTTGGAACCACTATTCCTTCAAACATAGCCATTTTTGCTTTCGGAGATAATGTTCTCGACTTCCACACATTCTTCAAGGCTCCCAGGATTTTCGCCCCCTCCCCCACCCTATGATTCACTTCCGCTTCCATGGTTCCATCCGCTGCCAGATCCACTCCCAGATATCTAAAACACTTTACTTCCTCCAGTTTTTTTCCATTCAAACTTACCTCCCAATTGACTTGACCCTCAACCCTACTGTACCTAATTACCTTGCTCTTATTCACATTTACTCTTAACTTTCTTCTTTCACACACTTTACCAAACTCAGTCACCAGCTTCTGCAGTTTCTCACATGAATCAGCCACCAGCGCTGTATCATCAGCGAATAACAACTGACTCACTTCCCAAGCTCTCTCATCCACAACAGATTTCATACTTGCCCCTCTTTCCAAAACTCTTGCATTCACCTCCCTAACAACCCCATCCATAAACAAATTAAACAACCATGGAGACATCACACACCCCTGCTGCAAACATACATTCTCTGAGAACCAATCACTTTCCTCTCTTCCTACACATACACATGCCTTACTTCCTCGATAAAAACTTTTCACTGCTTCTAACAACTTGCCTCCCACACCATATATTCTTAATACCTTCCACAGAGCATCTCTATCAACTCTATCATATGCCTTCTCCAGATCCATAAATGCTACATACAAATCCATTTGCTTTTCTAAGTATTTCTCACATACATTCTTCAAAGCAAACACCTGATCCACACATCCTCTACCACTTCTGAAACCACACTACTCTTCCCCATTCTGATGCTCTGTACATGCCTTCACCCTCTCAATCACTACCCTCCCATATAATTTACCAGGAATACTCAACAAAGTTATACATCTATAATTTGAGCACTCACTCTTATCCCCTTTGCCTTTGTACAATGGAATATATATATATATATATATATATATATATATATATATATATATATTATTTTTTTTTATTATACTTTGTCGCTGTCTCCCGCGTCTGCGAGGTAGCGCAAGGAAACAGACGAAAGAAATGGCCCAACCCCCCCCATACACATGTATATACATACGTCCACACACGCAAATATACATACCTACACAGCTTTCCATGGTTTACCCCAGACGCTTCACATGCCTTGATTCAATCCACTGACAGCACGTCAACCCCGGTATACCACATCGCTCCAATTCACTCTATTCCTTGCCCTCCTTTCACCCTCCTGCATGTTCAGGCCCCGATCACACAAAATCTTTTTCACTCCATCTTTCCACCTCCAATTTGGTCTCCCTCTTCTCCTTGTTCCCTCCACCTCCGACACATATATCCTCTTGGTCAATCTTTCCTCACTCATCCTCTCCATGTGCCCAAACCACTTCAAAACACCCTCTTCTGCTCTCTCAACCACGCTCTTTTTATTTCCACACATCTCTCTTACCCTTACCTTACTCACTCGATCAAACCACATCACACCACACATTGTCCTTAAACATCTCATTTCCAGCACATCCATCCTCCTGCGCACAACTCTATCCATAGCCCACGCCTCGCAACCATACAACATTGTTGGAACCACTATTCCTTCAAACATACCCATTTTTGCTTTCCGAGATAATGTTCTCGACTTCCACACATTCTTCAAGGCTCCCAGAATTTTCACCCCCTCCCCCACCCTATGATCCACTTCCGCTTCCATGGTTCCATCCGCTGCCAGATCCACTCCCAGATATCTAAAACACTTCACTTCCTCCAGTTTTTCTCCATTCAAACTCACCTCCCAATTGACTTGACCCTCAACCCTACAGTACCTAATAACCTTGCTCTTATTCACATTTACTCTTAACTTTCTTCTTTCACACACTTTACCAAACTCAGTCACCAGCTTCTGCAGTTTCTCACATGAATCAGCCACCAGCGCTGTATCATCAGCGAACAACAACAACTGACTCACTATATATATGTAGGTTTGCGGCAGGGGTGTGTGATGTCTCCATGGTTGTTAATTTGTTTATGGATGGGGTTGTTAGGGAGGTAAATGCAAGAGTTTTGGAAAGAGGGGCATTATGAAGTCTGCTGGGGATGAGAGAGCTTGGGAAGTGAGTCAGTTGTTGTTTGCTGATGATACAGCGCTGGTGGCTGATTCATGTGAGAAACTGCAGAAGCTGGTGACTGAGTTTGGTAAAGTGTGTGAAAGAAGAAAGTTAAGAGTAAATGTGAATAAGAGCAAGGTAATTAGGTACTGTAGGGTTGAGGGTCAAGTCAATTGGGAGGTAAGTTTGAATGGAGAAAAACTGGAAGAAGTAAAGTGTTTTAGATATCTGGGAGTGGATCTGGCAGCAGATGGAACCATGGAAGCGGAAGTAGATCATAGGGTGGGGGAGGGGGCGAAAATCCTGGGAGCTTTGAAGAATGTGTGGAAGTTGAGAACATTATCTCGGAAAGCAAAAATGGGTATGTTTTAAGGAATAGTGGTTCCAACAATGTTGTTTGGTTGCGAGGCGTGGGCTATGGATAGAGTTGTGCGCAGGAGGATGGATGTGCTGGAAATGAGATGTTTGAGGACAATGTGTGGTGTGAGGTGGTTTGATTGAGTAAATAACATAAGGGTAAGAGAGATGTGTGGAATTAAAAAGGGCGTGATTGAGAGAGCAGAAGAGGGTGTTTTGAAATGGTTTGGGCACATGGAGAGAATGAGTGAGGAAAGATTGACCAAGAGGATATATGTGTCGGAGGTGGAGGGAACGAGGAGAAGTGGGAGACCAAATTGGAGGTGGAAAGATGGAGTGAAAAAGATTTTGTGTGATCGGGGCCTGAACATGCAGAAGGGTGAAAGGAGGGCAAGGAATAGAGTGAATTGGATCGATGTGGTATACCTGGGTTGACGTGCTGTCAGTGGATTGAATCAGGGCATGTGAAGCGTCTGGGGTGAACCATGGAAAGCTGTGTAGGTATGTATATTTGCATGTGTGGACGTATGTATATACATGTGTATGGGGGTGGGTTGGGCCATTTCTTTCGCCATTTCCCGCATTAGCGAGGAAGCGTTAAGAACAGAGGACTGGGCCTTTGGGGGAATACCCTCACCTGGCCCCCTTCTCTGTTCCTTCTTTTGGAAAAATCAAAAAAAAATAGGGAGGGGAGGATTTCCAGCCTCCGCTCCCTCCCCTTTTAGTCACCTTCTACGACACACAGGGAATACGTGGGAAGTATTCTTTCTCTCCTATCCCCAGGGATATAACCTAATACACCTCCAAGTAAAAATCACATCAATTTCAAAATAAAAGCATACATAATAATGCCTACTAATTAAGGAAGTTGTAGGAAAAAGCCTATTCAATAGATCCAAGGAACCAACAAGCACACTGAAGGTGTTTTGCATTATACAAACAAAACAGGTGAAGCCTGTAATGTAATAAAGGGTGCAAGATACTTAGGTGTAATCTCAACTTTTGGTGGTGGCATTAGCAGTATGGGGGAGAATACGTACTGGAGCCAGAGAAGGGTGACCGCCACCCACCAGGCGCATCCACTATTGGTCGGATGAGTGTCAGGTCTAAGGTGAGCAAACCAAAGAAAGGATGGTGTTGCGTTGGTTCCCCACCTTCACCTGTCTCTTCTACAGTAAAGTACGTATCCACTTCCTTCATTAATATTCTTTGCAATGTACTATGCCATGACTGAGTAGAACGTCTAGCAGCAAACGCGGGAGACAGCGACAAAGCAAAATAATAATAATAAATATATATATATATATATATATATATATATATATATATATATATATATATATATATATATATATATATTTCTTTTTCTTTTTTTTTTTTTTGCTTTGTCGCTGTCTCCCGCGTTTGCAAGGTAGCGCAAGGAAACAGACGAAAGAAATGGCCCAACCCACCCCCATACACGTGTATATAGATACGTCCACACACGCAAATATACATACCTACACAGCTTTCCATGGTTTACCCCAGACGCTTCACATGCCCTGATTCAATCCACTGACAGCACGTCAACCCCGGTATACCACATCGATCCAATTCACTCTATTCCTTGCCCTCCTTTCACCCTCCTGCATGTTCAGGCCCCAATCACACAAAATCTTTTTCACTCCATCTTTCCACTTCCAATTTGGTCTCCCACTTCTCGTTCCCTCCACCTCCGACACATATATCCTCTTGGTCAATCTTTCCTCACTCATTCTCTCCATGTGCCCAAACCATTTCAAAACACCCTCTTCTGCTCTCTTAACCATGCTCTTTTTATTTCCACACATCTCTCTTACCCTTACGTTATTTACTCGATCAAACCACCTCACACCACACATTGTCCTCAAACATCTCATTTCCAGCACATCCATCCTCCTGCGCACAACTCTATCCATAGCCCACGCCTCGCAACCATACAACATTGTTGGAACCACTATTCCTTCAAATATACCCATTTTTGCTTTCTGAGATAATGTTCTCGACTTCCAAACATTCTTCAAGGCTCCCAGGATTTTCGCCCCCTCCCCCACCCTATGATCCACTTCCGCTTCCATGGTTCCATCCGCTGCCAGATCCACTCCCAGATATTTAAAACACTTTACTTCCTCCAGTTTTTCTCCATTCAAACTTACCTCCCAATTGACTTGACCCTCAACCCTACTGTACCTAACTACCTTGCTGTTATTCACATTTACTCTTAACTTTCTTCTTTCACACACTTTACCAAACTTAGTCACCAGCTTCTGCAGTTTCTCACATGAATCAGCCACCAGCGCTGTATCATCAGCGAACAACAACTGACTCACTTCCCAAGCTCTCTCATCCCCAACAGACTTCATACTTGCTCCTCTTTCCAAAACTCTTGCATTCACCTCCCTAACAACTCCATCCATAAACAAATTAAACAACCATGGAGACATCACACACCCCTGCCGCAAACCTACATTCACTGAGAACCAATCACTTTCCTCTCTTCCTACACGTACACATGTCTTACATCCTCGATAAAAACTTTTCACTGCTTCTAACAACTTGCCTCCCACACCATATATTCTTAATATCTTCCACAGAGCATCTCTATCAACTCTATCATATGCCTTCTCCAGATCCATAAATGCTACATACAAATCCATTTGCTTTTCTAAGTATTTCTCACATACATTCTTCAAAGCAAACACCTGATCCACACATCCTCTACCACTTCTGAAACCACACTGCTCTTCCCCAATCTGATGCTCTGTACATGCCTTCACCCTCTCAATCAATACCCTCCCTTATAATTTTCCAGGAATACTCAACAAACTTATACCTCCGTAATTTGAGCACTCACTCTTATCCCCTTTGCCTTTGTACAATGGCACTATGCACACATTCTGCCAATCCTCAGGCACCTCACCATGAGTCATACATACATTAAATAACCTTACCAACCAGTCAACAATACAGTCACCCCCTTTTTTAATAAATTCCACTGCAATACCATCCAAACCTGCTGCCTTGCCGGCTTTCATCTTCCACAAAGCTTTTACTACCTCTTCTCTGTTTACCAAATCATTTTCCCTAACCCTCTCACTTTGCACACCACCTCGATCAAAACACCCTATATCTGCCACTCTATCATCAAACACATTCAACAAACCTTCAAAATACTCACTCCATCTCCTCACATCACCACTACTTATCACCTTCTCATTTGCGCCCTTCACTGAAGTTCCCATTTGCTCCCTTGTCTTACGCACTTTATTTACCTCCTTCCAGAACATCTTTTTATTCTCCCTAAAATTTAATGATACTCTCTCACCCCAACTCTCATTTGCCCTCTTTCTCACCTCTTGCACCTTTCTCTTGACCTCCTGTCTCTTTCTTTTATACATCTCCCACTCAATTGCATTTTTTCCCTGCAAAAATCGTCCAAATGCCTCTCTCTTCTCTTTCACTAATAATCTTACTTCTTCATCCCACCACTCTATCCTTTCTAATCAACCCACCTCCCACTCTTCTCATGCCACAAGCATATATATATATATATATATATATATCCCTGGGGATAGGGGAGAAAGAACACTTCCCACATATTCCCTGTGTGGTAGAAGGCGACTAAAAGGGAAGGGAGTGGGGGGCTGGAAATCCTCCCCTCTGGTTTTTCATTTTCCAAAAGGAGGAACAGAGAAGGGGACCTAGTGAGGATGTTCCCTCAAAGGCTCAGTCCTCTGTTCTTAATGCTACCTCACTAACGCAGGAAATAGAGAATAGTATGAAAAAAAAAGTGTGCTGCAGGTAGTCAAAATTTGGCAAAATCCTCTCATATCTACTTTAGATTTTTTTTTATAACTGATAACTGTTTCCTGTTAGTGAGGTAGTGCCAGGAACAGACGAAGAAAGGCCATAACCGCTCACTTCCATTCTCTAACTGTCATGTGGAATGTACCAAACCCACAGCTCCCTATCCAAAACTAGGCCCCACAAAACTTTCCATGGTTTACCCTGGATACTTCACATGCCCTGGTTCAGTACATTAACAGCACGTCAACCCCAGTATACCACATCATTCCAGTTCACTCTGTCCTGTGCACGCCTTTCATTGTCTTGCATATTCAGGCCCCAATTGTTCAAAATCTTTTCACTCCATTCTTCCACCTCTAGTTTGGTTTCCCCATTCTCCTTGTTCCCTCCACTTCTGACACACAATCCACTTTGTCAACCTTTCTTTTCTTATTTTCTCCATATGTCCAGACCATTTCATCATGCCTCTTTTATTATCATAGATGATAAAATGTAAAAGTGAAATATCAATTTGATGGATGTGGAAATTACCAACAGCAGCAGTATGCCTCCTCTAATCCTTTGAATGCAGTATGTACTTTCCTCAGTCTCTTAAAAGCTATCCCTACTACTACCCTAACTGTAGAAATGATGTCTGCACACTCTCATTCCTCTCAAAAGTCTCCTTCTTCATCTATAGGAATACAGAAGCACTTTCAATAAGGATGAGCCCAAATGCCAATATAATCTTACAGACTATGGTAAGGAGAGTTTATTTCCTGTTCTAATTCTTAAAACAATTCTGCCACCTTTAATTGAATAGTGGGACAACCACTGCCTTTGTCCTTTGTCCTGGGCCTCTGTGCCATTGTTAGCAATTTCCTCAACCATTTAATTGATATTTCACTTTTACTCATCATCAGCTCATTTCCTACACTTTGCTTTTTTATTGTTTGTGTTTTATGGCTCTTATCACCTCCTCTGTTGTAATGTTTTCTACTTCATCTACCTTTTCAGTAATTTCCATCCCTCCACTCCTAAAGAAAAATATCCTCCATCCTCCTCCTGACAGTTCATTGGAGTCTTTTTACCCTTTTCATTCATGGATCAATATTTTTCACCCCACATTCCTTTCATTGCTGTTTTGGAAAGCAGAGCTTCTTCAAAACTCTCTTCTATAGTCTTCATTCCACCATGCTTTTCCTCTTTATCCACATCCTAAGCTTTCACTTCAGTATATTGCTTTCACAGCATCTCTCCATGGAGTTCTAATGTTTTCATATCATTTCAACTTTGTTTTGTATTATTTCACCTGTATCCTTCAGTTTGTCCTTTTACTTCTTTGGAAGTTTGTAATTTCATTGTTTAACTGCTCATATATTATCTCCCTACCTTTTCCCTCACATTTTTAGTCTAGATCATCTAAAATGAAATGCTAAAATATACAGGTATTAAACTCAAGTGATCTAATATGCTACAGCGTAATCCACGTGTAAACCATACATCATACACTTTAGCTCTTATATTCTTTCTAATTTATACTGTGACGACCTTCCAGGTAAACCCAGACATTAGGTTCCGTCTGCTGGGGGAGAACCCTGACATACTACAGAAGTTGGATGTGTCATGGTACGTTACAACGAGAGAGGATATTGGAGGCTTTGATTTAGCAGTGTACAACATCTCATCAGGCAAGGAGGTTGATCGACGCCCACTTCCTTACACTGCCCGGCAGCAGGTGTTCCCAGATGTACCTCAGGGCAGGTCAGTCACAAGTTTTCAAACACCCCATGAGGCCTGTTAGTCACTAGTCACTCTTTCCCAAATATCTATGGAACAGGTTTACTAGTTCCTTCATGTCCATTTGGGTACATTGGTCACCAGAGCTTTGATATGATGATGAGCAGCTCATTCACTGGTTTCCATATATCCAATATGGATGATCAGTCACTAGGTAGCTTTTACACTTGTAAATTGTGTTTTGTTCTACTTGTAAATTGTGTTTTGTTCTCTGTTGAACCTTGTTTAGATAGTTGATTTTATTAACTGCTGCATTTAGGAATTTTTATGCCTTTGATATAACTACTGTTCAGCTAGTTTACTGTTATCTTTCTACAGTATAATTATAACTCCTTTAAATAATGCTCCATTAATATGCATACATAGGTATCTCTTAGTTAGATAAGGAAAAAAGCTTAAAAGTTTGCACTGAATATATATCACAATACATTTGATTTTATATATATATCACTGAGCAATATACATGAATATACCAATGAGCAATATTCATGAAGGATCACAGGCTTAGTTAGTTACACAATACAATACACAAATCTTTATACTTTTCCATGGCCTATGTTCTTGGGCATTTTTATTTTAGACAGCTGCCTCTGTCCACCCAAGTAAACAGTTTCAGTAACAATATTTGATGAAGCCACTAATGTTTATGTAAGTACTTTTTGCCAGATGAACTACTGTAAATGGAGAACAAACTGGAGTTAGCCATCAGTCATGCAGGCTGAGATAACAACTAGAATAGACGATAACAATCTTTTGATGTCTACAGGTACCGTGTGTGTGTGAGTGCAGTGGACTCAATGCAGGTGAGGCGTGCCCTCCAGCCTTCCCAGTGCCATGGGTTCTCTGTCAGTTCTGCCCATAATGTATCCATACCTTTCATCCCCCTCATTGTTACCCTTCTCATTATGCTGGGTTTTAGGTGACATTAATGAAATGAAGCTCCAAAGTCTTAACAAATTTACCCCATTAGAATGATAATTTGATCTCATCACTTCCATTTTCGACTCCTTGAGTATGTTAACTACTGATCCTTTATGATGACTATTCCACTGATGCAGTAACATCCCTCTAGTTTGATGACTGCCTCTGGATTGTGAACTGAATTACTCAGCAAGCAGAACACAAACTAACCAGTAAAATTCCTCTTGTTCTTTATTGCAAATTGCCATTTTGAAGGTGATAGCTCTAGCCTAAGTCTCATAACCTTAAGGCCACAGTATGATTATGTGTTATAATAATCCTGGACTTATATAATGACTTGAATCTCAAGGTTTTATTGTTACTTTGTACATTGTTTTTCTTTTGTCTTTCTTACTGCAAGACGAGCACTACTGGACTCCATATGCATGTGGTTATAATGAATGAAAAGTCACCTTCATTGAGGTTCTGTCATTGTCAGTGAAAGAAAAGGTGTACAGTTTCATCAAAGAACTCACTCCAAAGGGATCCACCCTTTCCCTGTTACTGATCATAGCTCAGCCTTGGAAGTGCAAGAGCCATGTAAAAGGAGTCTTATGGTTACATGATTAAGAGATATAACTGCAAGATAAATAAAATATATTTTGATACTGTATGATTTTGAAGCCCTCATCATGTGATCATGTATGTATGATTATTTTCCAATCTCTACAATCTCGGAGTATCACAGAACATTGTACTGAATCCTCATTAAACCTCCTGTTATGGCTCTTTTTTTTTCTTGAGTAATGATGCAACATAGTTTGACAGACAAAAGTAGACTTAGCAATTATTGCATGATTGGTTCTTCTCTAATTTTTTTGTCAGGATTGGTATAACATTAACCCTTAAACTGCAACATGCCTTCCAGAATGAGAGCTTGACAGGCTGCTTTCTGGAAGCCTTCCAGAATAAGCCTATTAGGTCTGACGGTCCTTGCCCCTACTTAAATTCCAAGTTGATGTATAGTTCCCTCTCTTATACAAAGATGTAATGAGGAACCTAATAACAGTTGTAAAATTATCTTGCATCACAGTTACCCTTTTATCTACAGGAGAGTGCAGTTACATCTAACTGGGAAACCAGATTTATGCATGGAACATACAAGTCAGTTTTATGATAAAGAAAATAAGTTTTCTTGTATCAGTGTTTATGTGTTTGATGAAAATACTTTTTTTTTACTTATGTAAATTATGTTCTTTGTTTATTTATCATTTATTATACTTTGTCGCTGTCTCCCATGTTAGCGAGGTAGCGCAAGGAAAAAGACGAAAGAATGGCCCAACCCACCCACATACACATGTATATACATACACATCCACACACGCACATATACATACCTATACACTCAACATATTCATATATATACACATACAGACATATACATATATACACATATACATAATTCATAGTCTGCCCTTATTCATTCCCATTGCCACCCCGCCACACATAAAATAACAACCCCCTCCCCCCCGCATGTGTGTGAGGTAGCACTGAGAAAAGACAACAAAGGCCACATTCATTCACACTCAGTCTCTAGCTGTCATGTATAATGCACCGAAACCACAGCTCCCTTTCCACATCCAGGCCCAACAGAACTTTCCATGGTTAACCCCAGACACTTCACATGCCCTGGTTCAACCCATTGACAGCACGTCGACCCCGGTATACCACTTTGTTCCAATTCACTCTATTCCTTGCTCGCCTTTCACCCTCCTGCATGTTCAGGCCCCGATCACTCAAAATCTTTTTCACTCCATCCCTCCACCTCCAATTCGGTCTCCCACTTCTCCTGGTTCCCTCCACCTCTGACATATATATCCTCTTTGTCAATCTTTCCTCACTCATTCTCTCCATGTGACAAAACCATTTCAAAACATCCACTCCTGCTGTCTCAACCACACTCTTTTTATTACCACACATCTCTCTTACCCTTTCATTACTTACTCGATCAAACCACCTCACACCACATACTGTCCTCAAACATCTCATTTCCAGCACATGCCCATGCCTCGCAACCATATAACATTGTTGGAACCACTATTCCTTGAAACATACCCATTTTTGCTTTCCAAGATAACATTCTCAACTTCCACACATTTTTCAATGCTCCCAGAACTTTCACCCCCTCCCCCAACTTATGATTCACTTCCGCTTCCATGGCTCCATCCGCTGCCAAATCCACTCCCAGATACCTAAACCCTTCATTTCCTCCAGTTTTTCTCCATTCAAACTTACCTCCCAATTGACTTGTCCCTCAACCCTACTATAACTAATAACCTTGCTGTTATTGACATTTACTCTCAGCTTTCTTCTTTGACACACTTTACCAAACTCAGTCACCAGCTTCTGCAGTTTCTCACCTGAATCAGCCACTAGTGCTGTATCATCAGCGAACAACAACTGACTCACTTCCCAAGCTCTCTCATCCACAACAGACTGCATACTTGCCCCTCTTTCCAAAACTCTTGCATTTAGCTCCCTAACAACCCCATCCATAAACAAATTCAACAACCATGGAGACATCACACACCCCTGCCGCAAACCAACATTCACTGAGAACCAATCACTTTCCTCTCTTCCCACACATACACATGCCTTACATCCTCGATAAAAACTTTTCGCTGCTTCTAACAACTTGCCTCCCCCACCATATATTATTAATGTTCTTAATGTACATAATGTTCTTTGTATGTACATGAAATATTAATGCATCCATATTGTGAAGAAGAGTAAATATAAAAGTGAAGAAAGGATCAAGGGGCACCATAATCCTCCTGTCCTGAACCTGTGCAGCTGAAACATGGACAGTGATTAAGTCACAGAGGTCAAGAATCCAGACTATGGAAATGAGATATTTGAGAGGAGCATGTAGTATGACTAAATGCAATGAAGAAGAAAATGAGGGGGTGTGTATGAGAGATCTTATATGGCAAAGAATGCAAAAGGAATGAATTGTGGAGATGCAGTTTGGGTAAAATGTAATACTTGGAGGAGATGGTTTGGGCATTTGGAAAGAATGCAAGACATGTAGTTTAGGAGAGCATACGATAGTATGATTAAATGAGTTGGTGTGAGAGACAGACCACCTATGACATGTGGAAGTAGAGTGGAAGAGTATTGGAGGGAGAGAAATGGCAGAAGAATGCATGGAATGGTGTACGCAAGGGAGGCATGTAAGTACAGACATAAGTGGCCATGGCTATCACTTGGGAGTTCCTGAAGGGAACAAGCCTCAGGGATATCAGACAGAGAAGAATAAGATATTGCATATGAAGTGTAAAAATACTTGGTGATATATATAGGACCTGTAAGATGTAACAGTAATGGCACACCCAAGGATGGGCTATCATTGACAAGAGCCCATGCTAAGCTTAGTCTTGGTGAATCTTCATGTACTGGTGAGTAGAATCATGGATGGAAAAAATATATAATATATTTCATAGGGTGGGGAAGGAGGCGAAAATCCTGGGAGCCTTGAAGAATGTGTGGAAGTCGAGAACATTATCTCCGAAAGCAAAAATGGCTATATTTGAAGGAATAGTGGTTCCAACAATGTTGTATGGTTGCGAGGCATGGGCTATGGATAGAGTTGCACGCAGGAGGGTGGATGTGCTGGAAATGAGATGTTTGAGGACAATGTGTGGTGTGAGGTGGTTTGATCGAGTAAGTAATGTAAGGGTATGAGAGATGTGTGGAAATAAAAAGAGCATGGTTGAGAGAGCAGAAGAGGGTGTTTTGAAATGGTTTGGGCACATGGAGAAAATGAGTGAGGAAAGATTGACCAAGAGGATATATGTGTCGGAGGTGAAGGGAACGAGAAGTGGGAGACCAAATTGGAGGTGGAAAGATGAAGTGAAAAAGATTTTGAGTGATCGGGGCCTGAACATGCAGGAGGGTGAAAGGCGGGCAAGGAATAGAGTGAATTGGATTGATGTGGTATACTGGGGTCGATGTGCTGTCAATGGATTGAATCAGGGCATGTGAAGCGTCTGAGGTAAACCATGGAAAGTTCTGTGGGGCCTGGATGTGGAAAGGGAGCTGTGGTTTCGGGCATTATTGCATGACAGCTAGAGACTGAGTGTGAACGAATGGGGCCTTTGTTGTCTTTTCCTAGCGCTACCTCGCACACATGAGGGGGGAGGGGGATGTTATTCCATGTGTGGCGAGGTGGCGATGGGAATGAATAAAGGCAGTGAATTGTGTGCATGTGTATATATGTATGTGTCTGTGTGTGTATATGTATGTGCATATTGAGATGTATGGGTATGTATATTTGCGTGTGTGGACATGTGTGTACATACATGTGTATGGGGGTGGGTTGGGCCATTTCTTTCGTCTGTTCCCTTGCGCTACCTCGCAAACGCGGGAGACAGCGACAAAGCAAAATAATAATAATAATATGTTTAGGTCTCCTTCTTCTGTTTCCCCTTTTAGAAAGTCAAAATACAAGGAGGGGAGGGTTTCTACCCCCCCACTCCCATCCCCTTTAGTCGCCTTCTACGACACGTGAGGAATGCGTGGGAAGTATTTTTTCGACCTTATCCCCAGGGATAGGGGAGGTAAGTTTGAATGGAGAAAAACTGGAGGAAGTGAAGTGTTTTAGATATCTGGGAGTGGATCTGGCAGTGGATGGAACCATGGAAGCAGAAGTGAATCATAGGGTGGGGAGGGGGCGAAAATTCTGGGAGCGTTGAAGAATGTGTGGAAGTCGAGAAAATTATCTCGGAAAGCAAAAATGGATATGTTTGAAGGAATAGTGGTTCCAACAATGTTATATGGTTGCGAGGCGTGGGCTATGGATAGAGTTGTGTGGAGGAGGATGGATGTGCTGGAAATGAGATGTCTGAGGACAATATGTGGTGTGAGGTGGTTTGATCGAGTAAGTAATGATAGGGTAAGAGAGATGTGTGGTAATAAAAAGAGTGTGGTTGAGAGAGCAGAAGAAGGTGTTTGGAAATGGTTTGGTCACATGGATAGAATGAGTGAGGAAAGATTGACCAAGAGGATATATGTGTCAGAGGTGGAGGGAACAAGAAGTGGGAGACTAAATTGGAGGTGGAAGGATGGAGTGAAAAAGATTTTGAGTGATCGGGGCCTGAACATGCAGGAGGGTGAAAGGCGGGCAAGGAATAGAGTGAATTGGATCAATGTGGTATACTGGGGTCGACGTGCTGTCAATGGATTGAACCAGGGCATGTGAAGCGTTTGGGGTAAACCATGGAAAGTTCTGTGGGGCCTGGATGTGGAAAAGGAGCTGTGGTTTCGGTGCATTATTACATGACAGCTAGAGACTGAGTGTTAACGAATGTGGCCTTTGTTGTCTTTTCCTAGCGCTACCTCACACACATGAGGGGGGAGGGGGTTGTTATTTCATGTGTGGCGAGGTGGCGATGGGAATGAATAAAGGCAGACTATGAATTATGTACATGTGTATATATGTATATGTCTGTGTGTGTATATATATGTATACGTTGAGAGGTATAGGTATGTATATTTGCGTGTGTGGATTATTTTTTTTTTTTCTTTTCTGCTGGTCTCCCGCGTTTGCAAGGTAGCGCAAGGAAACAGATGAAAGAAATGGCCCAACCCACCCCCATACACATGTATATACATACACATCCACACACGCAAATATACATACCTACACAGCTTTCCATGGTTTACCCAAGACGCTTCACATGCCCTGATTCAATCCACTGACAGCACGTCAACCCCGATATACCACATCGATCCAATTCACTCTATTCCTTGCCCTCCTTTCACCCTCCTGCATGTTCAGGCCCCGATCACACAAAATCTTTTTCATTCCATCTTTCCACCTCCAATTTGGTCTCCCACTTCTCCTCATTCCCTCCACCTCCGACACGTATATCCTCTTGATCAATCTTTCCTCACTTATTCTCTCCATGTGCCCAAACCATTTCAAAACACCCTCTTCTGCTCTCTCAACCATGCTCTTTTCATTTCCACACATCTCTCTTACCCTTACGTTACTTACTCGATCAAACCACCTCACACCACATTGTCCTCAAACATCTCATTTCCAGCACATCCACCCTCCTGCGCACAACTCTATCCATAGCCCACGCCTCGCAACCATACAAAATTGTTGGAACCACTATTCCTTCAAGCATACCCATTTTTGCTTTCCGAGATAATGTTCTCGACTTCCACACATTCTTCAAGGCTCCCAGGATTTTCGCCCCCTCCCCCACCCTATGATCCACTTCCATGGTTCCATCCGCTGCCAGATCCACTCCCAGATATCTAAAACACTTTACTTCCTCCAGTTTTTCTCCATTCAAACTTACCTCCCAATTGCCTTGACCCTCAACCCTACTGTACCTAATAACCTTGCTCTTATTCACATTTACTCTCAACTTTCTTCTTTCACACACTGTGTGGATGTGTATGTATATACATGTGTAGGAGGGTGGGTTGGGCCGTTTTTTCGTCTGTTTCCTTGTGCTACCTTGCTAACACGGGAGACAGCGACAAAGCAAAATAGAAAAATATATATATAATGTTTAGGTATTTGAAGAATGAAATCACACCTGGAAAGTACCCATAACCATCATATTCTTACACAAATAAGGATCACCATGTCCCCAACCAAAGCTCCCCTGATAACTTGACATCCTTCACACCAATACAGAGGAAAGTATATTGCTCACTGAGGTATTTTCTTGATTAATGTGTGACACAGGAATGTTCTGTAAGGGATTTTTTTTCCTGTACAAGTTGTGTCACTTAATACCATAGCCACAGGTTAAGGATTAATGGTCCTACTGAAAAATGAATTCCTGTAATTCTTCTGTAAGGTACCATACTAAGCTTAGCAATGCTTCATCACAAATACCTGATGAACACACTGAATCTGATAACCAGGACAGACTGAAAACATTGGAATTATATTGCTCGATGTGTAAATATTAACCTTTTAAAATAATCAGGAACATTGTACACATTGTCATCTGTAATATAAATGAATACTACAAAAGTACACCAAAAGAACAAAGTAAAGTTCCCTCAGTTGCAGCTGATGAGGTACTAATCATTTACAAACAAAGGGTGATACAAGCCAAATCAGTTTTGATATCTCTGAATCTCTATCTCACCCAGCACAATATCAAAACAATATCAAGGAGTAAAGGATTTTACAACCACAGCAGAACATTTTTTGAGCAAGTGCCTTGTACTGCCTGAGTAGCACATAGTTCAGTGTATATAAAAGCTACAATCTACCTCACTGAAAAACAGGATCCTGAAGTCAATCAAAGTATACTTTGAATGATTGTAGTACACCTTTACCTGCAGTGTGGAGCAACAGTGTCATATTTTAACTCTACTTTTGTTACTTTAAGAGGTGTTTAGTCCACTCTCACCCACAGATCACTTTCCCAAAAACCTACCACTTAACAAGGTGTCAGTGAAAAATATATATGCTGCAGCTAAAATGATGTATTGTTTGACTGCAAGAAAAATGAAACAATTATAGATGTACAGAAGTGCAGCTCCAGTATCAATAATACCTCATGTATTATGTTGGTGAATTTCTATGGAGTAGTATTAACTGTCATGCCTGAACAGAAACATAACTCATTTAATACTGTGCTTGTCGTACATATGTTTGAGAAAATTTTTTTCATGATATGACACGGACTGTTAAAATTTTTAGGATGAATATGACTGAATGTTATGATACCTCCTTTCCTTAAGCAGCTTGTCTGTGGAATTTTCTATTTTCTATCTTCCCTCTTCCTATAATGTGTGTACCTTTTAGAATTAGGTTCAAAAACTCCTTCTGAACCCTGATTAATTTTTTCATCCTTTTCTCTATCTTTTCCTTCCTACCCGAGATGGCCTTTATTGTGGCATATTTTGCCTTGTCATGTTGGCCACTCTTGAGGCTCCTGCAGTCCTCGGAAAGCTCCCCACATCCAATTGGTAAGACCACAGGTCAAGAAATATGGTGATGTTTGTCTGTCTTTGATGGGTGGGTGCAAGACATCTGAGGAGTGTGTCCAGTGTCTTCAGAAAGGAAGATGCATTTTGGCCATGATGGGTGTTGTGATATACTGAATTAGTGTTAGTAATATTGGAGAGATGGATTTGTCTTGAACACAGACAAGAAAGTGTTACTCATACATGCCTAGGAAGTTTGGATGAAAGTTACAAATGGGTTGGCAATGGCATCGTTTAGTGCCTGTCGAGTCATTATAGTATGTATGCATTTTGTTGATATCATATTTGTAAGGAGAGGAAGGATATATATAAGAATAGGTTGCTCAAGTGTAAAGAAGGGATATGGTATGTTTGAAATGCATAATGGTAACACTAACAGATGTATATAAGTTCTTTTGGAAATAGAATACTAAGTTTTTTTTTTTTTTTTTACACACTGTGAAGATGCATTGAACACTGTACAGTGGAAAAAAAAAAAGTTGAGCTCTAATTGAAATATATGAAAAAAGTGAGAAGTTTGGAGATGAATGGAGGGTGGTGTGTCATAAAAGGGTAAGCAGGAGAGTGAATACAGTGAAGCAAGACTAGCATTGCTACAAAGCCCTTAGTCCTCATGGGCTTCTCTCAGGAACTTGGGTGCTTTGCAAAGCCACACTTCCATACACACCATGCATGCAGTCATACACGAAATGGTGAGAATGATCTTGTGCATCCCATCATCTCTACAAAACCCTGTCAGCTGCAATCATTATTTACACACCAGATGATGTGAACGATACATTACATCTAAGGCCCCCTTAGCACAAAGACAAAGACTGCACCTACATGCAGTTCTCCCTGACTTTAAAAGCTGTGCACCATCACCTTGAGCATCTTTACGTAAGTCAGTCAGCTATACTTCCTCTATGGCCACAGAACAATGCATCTCCAGGTTCTTCCCCTCTCTAGCAGGAGCTCTATGAGAATTTATTTAACTACCCCCTTCAACAGTTGCACAATGTGACTCTGGCTTCACTTCTGGCAAGAACTCTTTGAGGCACAGAACTCACTTACCCTCCACAGCAACAGCACCCGAGGAACTTAATGATGCCATATCCCTCCTTCAGCATAACCATGGTACCTCGGCAACACCATCTCCCTTCTGCAGCACAATAATGGGACATTGACAACTCCCTTCTGCAGCACAGTTAAAGGACCTTGACACCTCCTCCCATCAGCAGCACAGCCATGGGACCTTGGACACTCACCCCTTTCAACAGCAGCGTTATGACACTAGGTAATGACACTTTTCTTGCAGTAGCACTATGGGTCTCATTTCTCAAATTTTCCTGTTCCTGTACCAGCAATAGCAGTGTCCCATAAATGGACTTTCCTGTGTTTTTTATTTAACATCATTGTGTTACCCATGTTTTGTACTACTTGTCTCTTAGTTCTCATCAATATGGATGAAATTACAGCATTTATTACCATAGAATACACAATCTATTAAGTATCAGCAGAGCTTAATAAAATATCTGGTTCACCATAAATCTAGCTTATCCAGCAATGAAATGTAACTGCATATCATGACTGGAACAGAAGTCAGGAAGCAGCTTTTTCATAACCCAGTAATTGAGGCTTGAAAGATCAATTGAGTGTTTCAGGTAGTACCTTGGAGAATCAAAGTGACCACCTAAGTGAAGTACTGTACCCATTTTCTGACATATTTCCCCATCCTTTTCAGCTCCATTTTACTATTTATCCAGGGTTCATCTCCCTTTATAGTCTGACTTTCAATTTCTACACTAAACAGTAGATAATCATATGAATGCTATCTGTAAGACTGTAATTATCTATTTCTGCTCGTGAAAAGTGAGCAAACATTCATATTAACACCACCCGTAAACACACATATTGACTCAGCTTTATTATGAAAATATTCAAATTATTTCTACACATTACATCTTCATTTACTGAAGTCCATTTCATTCTCATTTACTGAAATCCACAAGTCAGTTGTCTTCATATTACAGAAATATTTCCTTTCAACCTTTCTCAGTTTCTGTTTGTTTCCACTTGCTGTGTGTCTTCTAGTCTTTTCCTTCCCAATTCTGAAATTTTATCCTAGTCCACCTAAATCAGTCTGTCCACTCACTTTATTCCAATCTTGAAAAGTAAAATAAGATCTTTTCTGTTCCTTCACTTTTCAGAAAAAAAATAATGCTTTATGTTCAACTTCTCTTTATAACCCAGACTTGCCAATTTAGGAACCATTCTTGTCTATACACTATGGTCACACTCACGAAGGAGTGGTTAGCACTGTGGTTGCACCAACTGCACAAACTGTGTGCAGTACTGAAGGTACACCTGCTTAGTACTTTTAAGTACCGTAACTGTGAAGCAAATACTGTAAGTGCACTAGCTGCATAAAAAATACGTTTCATATGCACCCTTTCTGAGAATACAACAGTTGCAATACCTATAAGGATATGACCTTAAAATGCCCAATGTGTAAGTATGGCACACAGTGTACCAGCTGAGTCAGACTGACACCAAGGTGCACCAGTTATGACAGCCATGACACCATATTATACCACCTATGACGACTTGAAACCACAGTGCATCAGCTGTGACAGATGGCACCACAGCGTACTAGCTGTGACATGACACCACAATGCACTAGCTGTGACAATATGGCACCACAGTGTACCAGCTGTGACAGCATGGCTCAGTACACCGGCTGAGACAGCATGGTACAACAATACATCAGCTGTGACAACATGCACAGGCACCATGTACCATATGTGTATGTCACCACAAATTATAAGAACATTAGGTACAGGGAACGAGACAGGGTATCACTTACACGGTACGAGGCACAGGTTATCAGGTACTGGGTACTTGGTATAGGTTATCAGGTGTAGGTACCAAGTATAGGGTACCAGGTTCAGATGATAAGAACATGGTACTAGGTACAGGGTATCAAGCAAAGGTTACCAGGTACAGGGTACGAGGTCAAAGTCTCGTACATATAGGTGAAAGTTTTTACTATTAAAGAGCTGAGTGTAGCCAGATGGGTCCAGCAGAAGTAGGTGGATGAATACCATCTAACTATACCATCAAATATGATCATAATAGTCACGCTGGCTTTCTATCTAGAACCACCGAAGGCCACCAACTGTCTGAGTTTGGCCTATGGGCATTACTTTCAATGTGAGGTTTGAGGCCAGCTGTCTGAGCTTAACGCGTTAGGAACACCAGCTGCCCGAGTATGATATCCAAAGAACACAAGCTGTCTGGATAAGACTAGGGAAAACCAGCTCTCTGTATGGCAGAGCCACTCCACTTGCCTGAGTATGACAAAACCCAGCTATCTGAATATGACTAAGGAACACAGCTATCTGAGTATGGTATCTGAGAAACACCAGTTAAGCATAAGATTTGAGGAACACCACTAATGTGAGTATGACGTGAGAGGAACACAATGACTCTAATCATGACTCAGGAATCATCAGTCTGAATATGACATTGGAAATTCTAACACCAGCCGTTTGAGTATGACACTAACGGGACAACTGTTTGAATAGGACATCTGGAAACACCAACAGTTTAAGAAGGACATCTAAGGAACTCTGTCTCAGCATTATAACCTGTTTGAATATGACAAGCAAGGTAGGGCAGTAAACAAGTGCACTTAACTGCGTGTAAGCAGGTCTGGTCAAAGCACAGCTGACCCATAACCCGTCACTATGCTACTTCCTACTTCAATAATTTCATCCGATTTACTGAATTGAATGTACTTAGCCAAGAGGTAATGCCTCGTTTATGTCACCAGTCACGAATTATAGTATTAATGTGAAAAACTATTCTTTTAATCATAAACGTAATCATAATGATGGTAATGATAACAAGTTGTCCTCGCAAAGTGACCGATGTAAAGATGCAATCCAGTAAAAACAAGAGAAACAATAATAATACAAAAGGTTTGGGGGTATTGTTACACTAATTCATAAAAATTTCACATAAATTATATGAACATTTATTTGCTCATACATTTACCACAGTAACAAGGCAAAAAAGACAAGTAAAGAATAACAATCAAAGATCTACTGGAATTGCAGAAATAAGAATAACAATGACGGCTAAAAATGCGGACTTACCTGCGAGATGCCAGCAGATGATGGAGTTTATAGCTACCGGACAGTAAGGTAAATGTGTTACTTCCCGTCGAGTTTTGTTGAAAAAAATAGAGCAATTACCATGCTAGGCAATGACCTTAAGCTGAAAAGAGGAAAAATCCCCAACCCTTTGAAACTCAAATCGAAGATCCTATTTAAAGACAACCGACTAACCTAACCTAACAAAATTCCTTGGATGTGTGAAACGGTAATAATACCGAAGTTCCTGCTTGTCTGGAGGTTTCATGTACATCGGGCTGGGCTAAATAAGTATACCAATATTTCTTCCTTTCTAGGGGATGTACGTATTACCAAAAGAAAATTAACATTAATAGTTATACACTATAATAATCCCAGATGATGGGTTGGAAGTATGGCTACCACAGGCTGACCTAGCACAGCCAGAGTGGAAGTGAACCAGGGTGGCAACTCAACCGGTGTTCGTTTGTTTGATACTCAAATATATAATACTGTTCTTTATCTCTTACGATACCAAAGATTGATAATGCAGGCATACTAATAAGCGATTTATCTTCAAGACATTATCTTACTTGTTTAGCACTTATTAACTTTGATGAAGAGTAGGTAGTTACTTGCGTAAATTTTATAAAACAAGAAAATTCCTTCATCACCTTTGTAGAATTTTTCGCGATATAATAAAAAGTTTGATTCTCGTTTCGTGCAAAACATTGAACAAGAGATGAAGATAGATGGTGTAATAGCAATGTTCCTGTCTTAGCAGGAGCCGGGAGTTGAGTGGCAGGACTAGTAAAGATAAAGCAACAAGCCAGTAATGTGAAGGAGCGTATACATCAGCATTACGGAACGCTCGCTTCCCTACTATTCAACCACACATTTTCTGTACTGCTGTATCAATCAGAGGAGTCGTGTTATGTGGCTCGGCATTAAGTAATGTGTTGAAAAATGGCGCCTGTCACTAACTGTACACTAAGGAAGTACACGGTTTTGGAATATTCCTGCACGCAACAAATACGTGATGTATAAGCAAAACCTCGTCATGCAGAGTATGTGCTGTAGTATTGACGGCAAGCGCCAACTACCCTGATATCTAATTTATTTTTAGAAACACATGAAAGATTAACTAATGGACAATATAAGAAATCACGACAGGTACGAGGGAAAAGAGGTCAAGAAGGTGAGCAGAGGAAGTTGAAGGAAAGTCGCTGTTACCGTGCTCACAACCAACTTTCTAATGCACGGAAGGCGAAAATCGCTGTATTCTAATCTTCAAGCCGACCATTTTGTACCGATATTAGTCTGGTTACGGAGCGTTAATAGCAATTGTATGCAATTTACAAACTTCTTTTTATCATTCCCTGAAGGTTCTTCAATTATACTTTCAACTTGAAACAAACTACAAGTCGCGAATCATCAATCTTCTGTATGTTCCATTGATTCCTTCGTTAATAGTGCCAAACTTTGTTAGCAATCAAAATCTTAAATTGTTGCCACACGTTTATCTAAATAATATGTTAAGTAACAGAAACTGGTGAACCTTTCCAATCACTAATCTTATTAAAGCGGCTCCGGTGCCAGCCATGATGACCCTGCACAGCACATGCTCCTCTGCTTCACGGTAACTTCTTCCACACTCATGGCACTCTTACTGTGAAGGATACATTATGCATGTAAACTGCACGTAACCAAAATATCAGGGTTAATAGATTATCAGAGCATTGTTATTCGGAAACATATTCGATTGACTGAAATACATTGAAAATATAAAGGGGTGGGGTCCTATCACGTGAACCTTCTCTACTGTAATACAACCACTTCAACTTTTCAATGCCGACAGCATTTCAGATTTCATCAGTGTGTGTAGTTACTATTTCTCCATTGTGAAGGATTGTCCACTTGTGTCCTCCCATACCTTACCCTTGTACATAAACCGTCTCAATTTTATAATAACACTCACATGTACATCCCAGAACAGGCCAGGTACCCATTCAACGACCAGTCGCAAAGGAGAGGATGGATAGCAGCTACATTGACTGTGAGCCGGTTGCCCTGCCCAGGTCTCTAACCCGGTCCTATTAGGTTGATAGGCTGAAACTGACCAATGCCCCGTGGAGGTTCAAATGTGCATTATATATACAATTACAGTAAAATGAAACATAATAGAAGATGAATTTAGTTGTGTAATGATTCAATATGTCAGGGGAATCTTTTACGGCAGATGAAACCAGTTCAAGTGACCGACACCGAGCAGGTGCAGGCGATCACTGGAGTTTCTTTTAAAACGCTGATAAAACAAGTAAGTGTTGGAACCATACGGTATGTTGAAGGTGTATAGGAGACGGGGTCGATTATAAAAGGCATCCTTGATGACATCTGTCCAGTGTTAGATGAACACTTCCACACAGTTTGGACTTGTTAACAATAAGTAATTGCGATGAGTAGATTTCTGAAGGGAATGGTGACATCGTAACAATACCCTTTCAATGACCACTCGTCTATATGCTGATATGCATGTTTCTCTTCAACATATTGGCTATGGGTTGAGGATATGTGAGGGGTGAGAGGGTGTATGTACCTGATCCAACTCAGAATAATATAGGAATGGCCTTCATAAACAAAGCAGTTTCCCTCTAAACTCTTCGTGGAGAGCTTCATCAATCCTTGGTCGCCCCCTTGCAAGTGTTAGGACTCTGTGTAGTCAAGTTTGCATGTGGTATGCCGTTACGTGTACCAGGAGTCACACACCCCACCTCACCCACTCAGGCACAAGTCCATGTTCCGTTTTTCCTTCCTATGCAAGACCTTCATCTTCCCTGGCCCCCATAACATGATTCCAGCGTTCAGAAACTGTTCTTCTTGTACAGTTGGCATTTAAACCATCCTCAGCAGACCAGTTACTGGTCCTAACTGGCCAGCCTGGTCCTTGGTGTCACCAACACACACACACACACACTCCTTCATTAGACACTCACTAACATGCTTGGAACTGCCTCGCTGCGAGAGCCGTTCACCTTCCACACCTTCCCGGTAAATGCAATTAGGTAAATGTTTCATCTTGTTAATGCTACAGAAAACTACGCTGCTTAGGAAATTATGAGGCAATCACTGTTCACTGAAGCTGCTGTTTCTGTATCCTGACTACTTTATTCAGGCAGTGTTTCCCTGTGGAGCCTGACCTCAACATCTGCCAGGCCCCAGCACACTATTTGGCTGATGTTCTAACCCAATATCCAACCTTCCCCCGCTAGGTGGCTGAGTATATGTACATGGGAGATCATTTGACAAGAACCTGCACTAATAAACGCAGGTTGTCAGATAGGAATCTACAGTCATATACGTAGGTGATCATAAGACATAAACCTACACTATTATACGTGGATAATCATCAGACAGGAATCTATACTACTGTAAGTGGAAGTTCATCAGTCAGGAACCTACACTAGTAAACGTGGGAAATCATCTGACAGGAATCTATACCAGTGTAAGTATGAGATTATGAAACAGCGGGTGATATGTCGTAGGCTGAAGGTTATGGCTGGTATGATGGTGAGTGTCTCTAGGAGTATGGCAGGTGGCTGTGCTGGTATGACGGGATATGCTAAGTTGGTAATCTGATATAACGGGATATACCAGGTGAGTGGTGGCCTGGTACTGAGGAGGTGTGACTGGGCTGGTGTGACGGGGTATAGCAGGCTGGTGTGACGGGGTATAGCAGGCTGGTATGACGGGGTATAGCAGGCTGGTGTGACGGGGTATAGCAGGCTGGTGTGACGGGGTATAGCAGGCTGGTGTGACGGGGTATAGCAGGCTGGTGTGACGGGGTACAGCAGGCTGGTATGACGGGGTATAGCAGGCTGGTGTGACGGGGTATAGCAGGCTGGTGTGACGGGGTATAGCAGGCTGGTATGACGGGGTATAGCAGGCTGGTGTGACGGGGTATAGCAGGCTGGTATGACGGGGTATAGCAGGCTGGTGTGACGGGGTACAGCAGGCTGGTGGCTTGGCTTGATGTACGGTAAAAGTAACCTGAGCCTGACTGATCCCGTGATGGTGGCGATACCAGCCAGTCACCACCCAGTACCTTCAGACAGGAACTAGACTTACGATCGGTAAAAAAGAAAAAATATCTAAATTTTAGTCTATTTTCTCATGACTTACTGGGTAACCACACGCTAGTAATTTGCAAAGCTAGGAACAAAAACAGAACTTAAGGCAGCAAGATATGAAAGTATCACTACTGAGAATGAGACGAGAACGTATTCATTCATGTTTTCTGACGGTCGTTTGAAAGATGGGGTGCCTAGCCTGGCCATCTGGCCTGTCATGGGCTTGTGGTGAGGCCAGTAACCTGACGCAAGAAAAATCAAGCTCTGTGCATGTACTACCCCAACCCTCATATTACAGCATGTACTACCCCAACCCTCATATTACAGCATGTACAACCCCAACCCTCATATTACAGCATGTTCTACTCCAACCCTCATATTACAGCATGTACAACCCCAACCCTCATATTACAGCATGTACAACCCCAACCCTCATATTACAGCATGTACTACCCCAACCCTCATATTACAGCATGTACAACCCCAACCCTCATATTACAGCATGTACGACCCCAACCCTCATATTACAGCATGTACTACCCCAACCCTCATATTACAGCATGTACAACCCCAACCCTCATATTACAGCATGTACTACCCCAACCCTCATATTACAGCATGTTCTACCCCAACCCTCATATTACAGCATGTACGACCCCAACCCTCATATTACAGCATGTACAACCCCAACCCTCATATTACAGCATGTACTACCCCAACCCTCATATTACAGCATGTACTACCCCAACCCTCATATTACAGCATGTTCTACCCCAACCCTCATATTACAGCATGTACGACCCCAACCCTCATATTACAGCATGTACTACCCCAACCCTCATATTACAGCATGTACTACCCCAACCCTCATATTACAGCATGTACAACCCCAACCCTCATATTACAGCATGTACTACCCCAACCCTCATATTACAGCATGTACTACCCCAACCCTCATATTACAGCATGTACGACCCCAACCCTCATATTACAGCATGTACTACCCCAACCCTCATATTACAGCATGTACGACCCCAACCCTCATATTACAGCATGTTCTACCCCAACCCTCATATTACAGCATGTACTACCCCAACCCTCATATTACAGCATGTACGACCCCAACCCTCATATTACAGCATGTACTACCCCAACCCTCATATTACAGCATGTACTACCCAACCCTCATATTACAGCATGTACTACCCCAACCCTCATATTACAGCATGTACGACCCCAACACTCATATTACAGCATGTACAACCCCAACCCTCATATTACAGCATGTACTACCCCAACCCTCATATTACAGCATGTACTACCCAACCCTCATATTACAGCATGTACTACCCCAACCCTCATATTACAGCATGTACTACCCCAACCCTCATATTACAGCATGTACTACCCCAACCCTCATATTACAGCATGTACTACCCCAACCCTCATATTACAGCATGTACGACCCCAACCCTCATATTACAGCATGTACAACCCCAACCCTCATATTACAGCATGTACTACCCCAACCCTCATATTACAGCATGTACTACCCCAACCCTCATATTACAGCATGTACTACCCCAACCCTCATATTACAGCATGTACTACCCCAACCCTCATATTACAGCATGTTCTACCCCAACCCTCATATTACAGCATGTACTACCCCAACCCTCATATTACAGCATGTACGACCCCAACCCTCATATTATAGCATGTACGACCCCAACCCTCATATCACAGCATGTACTACCCCAACCCTCATATTACAGCATGTACGACCCCAACCCTCATATTACAGCATGTACTACCCCAACCCTCATATTACAGCATGTACTACCCCAACCCTCATATTACAGCATGTACTACCCCAACCCTCATATTACAGCATGTACTACCCCAACCCTCATATTACAGCATGTACGACCTCAACCCTCATATTACAGCATGTACTACCCCAACCCTCATATTACAGCATGTACGACCCCAACCCTCATATTATAGCATGTACGACCCCAACCCTCATATCACAGCATGTACTACCCCAACCCTCATATTACAGCATGTACGACCCCAACCCTCATATTACAGCATGTACTACCCAACCCTCATATTACAGCATGTACTACCCCAACCCTCATATTACAGCATGTACTACCCCAACCCTCATAATACAGCATGTACTACCCCAACCCTCATATTACAGCATGTACGACCCCAACCCTCATATTACAGCATGTACTACCCCATCCCTCATATTACAGCATGTACTACCCCAACCCTCATATTACAGCATGTACGACCCCAACCCTCATATTACAGCATGTACGACCCCAACCCTCATATTACAGCATGTACGACCCCAACCCTCATATTACAGCATGTACGACCCCAACCCTCATATTACAGTATGTACTACCCCAACCCTCATATTACAGCATGTACGACCCCAACCCTCATATTACAGCATGTACTACCCCAACCCTCATATTACAGCATGTACTACCCCAACCCTCATATTACAGCATGTTCTACCCCAACCCTCATATTACAGCATGTACTACCCCAACCCTCATATTACAGCATGTACTACCCCAACCCTCATATTACAGCATGTTCTACCCCAACCCTCATATTACAGCATGTACTACCCCAACCCTCATATTACAGCATGTACTACCCCAACCCTCATATTACAGCATGTACTACCCCAACCCTCATATTACAGCATGTACTACCCCAACCCTCATATTACAGCATGTACTACCCCAACCCTCATATTACAGCATGTACGACCCCAACCCTCATATTACAGCATGTACGACCCCAACCCTCATATTACAGCATGTACGACCCCAACCCTCATATTACAGTATGTACTACCCCAACCCTCATATTACAGTATGTACTACCCCAACCCTCATATTACAGCATGTACGACCACAACCCTCATATTACAGCATGTACGACCCCAACCCTCATATTACAGCATGTACTACCCCAACCCTCATATTACAGCATGTTCTACCCCAACCCTCATATTACAGCATGTACGACCCCAACCCTCATATTACAGCATGTACGACCCCAACCCTCATATTACAGCATGTACGACCCCAACCCTCATATTACAGCATGTACGACCCCAACCCTCATATTACAGTATGTACGACCCCAACCCTCATATTACAGCATGTACTACCCCAACCCTCATATTACAAAAAGTAAAACATTTTAAAAACTGGGTAATCCAAAATTATTTGATAATTGTGACAATGAATGGTAGGTGGCGGCGGGCAACATACCTGAGCTTACTGCTACAAGCATCAGGTGGTCCCCGCACACGACTCCCTCCTGCTCGTTCCCTCATCAGGCAGGCAGGTCAAGTTATGGCTGATGCTGGGGCTCGTCTTAATCCAAGATACACATATGCAAGCGTCTTCTCCCATCACAGTAACCAGTTTAAAGGCCAACCTCACACTGACCAGGTACAGGGCCAACCTTATATTAAGTACATAAATTCTCTTTCGTGGTGCTACTCCCCCCCCCCCCCTCTCTCTCTCTCTCTCTCTCTCTCTCTCTCTCTCTCTCTCTCTCTCTCTCTCTCTCTCTCTCTCTCTCTCTCTCTCTCTCTCCCCGCCTACTGGAGTCAATCGGTTTATGTGGTTAGTTATGAATCAGGTGAAGGTCGTTACAGCCCTTCACCGGGGCCAGGGTGGGCGGGTTAACGTAACACTGAAGGAATGTTAACGTCACCTTCAGCTGATGAGTTAACAGAAAATATCACAATGTTTGCCGTAATGACGTCCTGATGACACCTGATATATATGTATTACGGATCAGGCGCGCAGTGCGCCGCTCTTCTTCACACCTGCCGTTCATACCTGGGCCTGCTCATCTTGCCACCACACACCTTCCAATCACCAGTAACAATGTATGGGAAATCTTGGATCATAACATAAGTCTTGTGATCTGTGATGTGTATCATTGTGAAGTAGACTCCCGCCACAGTGGTCTGGTCTCCATCCTCAAGGGGTACTGGTGATGCGCCACACACGCAGCGTGTCCAGGCACGGTACGGTGTGTGCAACTTAGACAAGGAGTAAACCTAAGGTAACTGTCCAGGAACGGTACAGTGTATGCACCACGTGGAAAGGAGATATTCGAGATACCTGGTCAGGTGCGGTACAGTGTGCACACACCAGGAAGGTCAGGTACCCTACCAAGACACACCAAAAAGGTCAGGTACTCTACCAAGACACACCAGGAAGGTCAGGTACCCTACCAAGACACACCAGGAAGGTCAGGTACCCTACCAAGACACACCAGGAAGGTCAGGTACCCAACCAAGACACACCAAGAAGGTCAGGAACCCTACCAAGACACACCATGAAGGTCAGGTACCCTACCAAGACACACCAAGAAGGTCAGGTACCCTACCAAGATACACCATGAAGGTCAGGTACCCTACCAAGACACACCATGAAGGTCAGGTACCCTACCAAGACACACCAGGAAGGTCAGGTACCCTACCAAGACACACCAGGAAGGTCAGGTACCCAACCAAGACACACCAAGAAGGTCAGGAACCCTACCAAGACACACCATGAAGGTCAGGTACCCTACCAAGACACACCAAGAAGGTCAGGTACCCTACCAAGATACACCATGAAGGTCAGGTACCCTACCAAGACACACAGGGAAGGTCAGGTACCCTAGCAAGACACACCAGGTAGGTCAGGTACCCTACCAAGACACACCAGGAAGGTCAGGTACCCTAAAAAGACACACCAGGAAGGTCAGGTACCCATCCAAGACACACCAAGAAGGTCAGGAACCCTACCAAGACACACGAGGAAGGTCAGGTACCCTACCAAGACTCACCAGGAAGGTCAGGTACCCTACCAAGACACACCAGGAAGGTCAGGTACCCTACCAAGATACACCAGGAAGGTCAGGTACTCTACCAAGACTCACCAGGAAGGTCAGGTACCCTACCAAGACACACCAGGAAGGTCAGGTACCCTACCAAGACACACCAGGAAGGTCAGGTACCCTACCAAGACACACAGGGAAGGTCAGGTACCCTACCAAGACACACCAGGAAAGTCAGGTACCCTACCAAGACACACCAGGAAGGTCAGGTACCCTAAAAAGACACACCAGGAAGGTCAGGAACCCTACCAAGACACACAAGGAAGGTCAGGTACCCTACCAAGACTCACCAGGAAGGTCAGGTACCCTACCAAGACACACCAGGAAGGTCAGGTACCCTACCAAGATACACCAGGAAGGTCAGGTACTCTACCAAGACTCACCAGGAAGGTCAGGTACCCTACCAAGACACACCAGGAAGGTCAGGTACCCTACCAAGACACACCAGGAAGGTCAAGTACCCTACCAAGAAACACCATGAAGGTCAGGTACCCTACCAAGACACACCAGGAAGGTCAGGTACCAACCAAGACACACCAGGAAGGTCAGGTACCCTACCAAGACGCACCAGGAAGGTCAGGTACCCTACCAAGATACACCAAGAAGGTTAGGTACCCAACCAAGACACCAAGAAGGTCAGGTACCCAACCAAGACACACCAGGAAGGTCAGGAACCCTACCAAGACACACCATGAAGGTCAGGTACCCTACCAAGACACACCAAGAAGGTTAGGTACCCTACCAAGATACACCATGAAGGTCAGGTACCCTACCAAGACACACCAGGAAGGTCAGGTACCCTACCAAGACACACCAGGAAGGTCAGGTACCCTACCAAGACACACCAGGAAGGTCATGTACCCTACCAAGACACACCAGGAAGGTCAGGTACCCTTCCAAGACACACCAAGAAGGTCAGGAACCCTACCAAGACACACTAGGAAGGTCAGGTACCCTACCAAGACTCACCAGGAAGGTCAGGTACCCTACCAAGACACACCAGGAAGGTCAGGTACCCTACCAAGATACACCAGGAAGGTCAGGTACCCTACCAAGACACACCAGGAAGGTCAGGTACCCTTCCAAGACACACCAAGAAGGTCAGGAAACCTACCAAGGCACACCAGGAAGGTCAGGTACTCTACCAAGACACACCAGAAAGGTCAGGTACCCTACCAAGACACACCAGGAAGGTCAGGTACCCTACCAAGACACACCAGGAAGGTCAGGTACCCTACCAAGACACACCAGGAAGGTCAGGTACCCTTCCAAGACACACCAGGAAGGTCAGGTACCCTACCAAGACACACTAGGAAGGTCAGGTACCCTACCAAGACTCACCAGGAAGGTCAGGTACCCTACCAAGACACACCAGGAAGGTCAGGTACCCTACCAAGACACACCAGGAAGGTCAGGTACCCTTCCAAGACACACCAAGAAGGTCAGGAACCCTACCAAGGCACACCAGGAAGGTCAGGTACCCTACCAAGACACACCAGGAAGGTCAGGAACCCAACCAAGCACACCATGAAGGTCAGGTACCCTACCAAGACACACCAGGAAGGTCAAGTACCCTACCAAGAAACACCATGAAGGTCAGGTACCCTACCAAGACACACCAGGAAGGTCAGGTACCAACCAAGACACACCAGGAAGGTCAGGTACCCTACCAAGACGCACCAGGAAGGTCAGGTACCCTACCAAGATACACCAAGAAGGTTAGGTACCCAACCAAGACACCAAGAAGGTCAGGTACCCAACCAAGACACACCAGGAAGGTCAGGTATCCAACCAAGACACGCCAAGAAGGTCAGGTACCCTACCAAGACACACCAAGAAGGTCAGGTACCCTTACAAGACACACCAAGAAAGTCAGGTACCCTTCCAAGACACAACAAGAAGGTCAGGAACCCTACCAAGACATACCATGAAGGTCAGGTACCCTACCAAGACACACCAGGAAGGTCAGGTACCCTACCAAGACACACCATGAAGGTCAGGTACTCTACCAAGACACACCAAGGTCAGGTACCCAACCAAGACACACCAAGAAGGTCAGGTACCAACCAAGACACACCAAGAAGGTCATGTACCCTACCAAGACACACCAGGAAGGTCAGGTACCCTACCAAGACACACCAAGAAGGTCAGGTACCCAACCAAGACACACCAAGAAGGTCAGGTACCCAACCAAGACACACCAAGAAGGTCAGGTACCCTACCAAGACACACCAGGAAGGTCAGGTACCCTACCAAGACACATCAAGAAGGTCAGGTACCCTACCAAGACACACCAGGAAGGTCAGGTACCTAACCAAGACATACCAAGAGGTCAGGTACCCTACCAAGACACACCAGGAAGGTCAGGTACCCTACCAAGACACACCAGGAAGGTCAGGTACTCTACCAAGACATACCAGGAAGGTCAGGTACCCTTCCAAGACACACCAAGAAGGTCAGGTACTCTACCAAGACACACCAGGAAGGTCAGGTACCCTACCAAGACACACCAGGAAGGTCAGGTACCCTACCAAGACACACCAAGAAGGTCAGGTACTCTACCAAGACACACCAGGAAGGTCAGGTACCCTACCAAGACACACCAGGAAGGTCAGGTACCCTACCAAGACACACCAGGAAGGTCAGGTACCCTACCAAGACAAACCAGGAAGGTCAGGTACCCTTCCAAGACACACCAAGAAGGTCAGGAACCCTACCAAGACACACCAGGAAGGTCAGGTACCCTACCAAGACACACCAGGAAGGTCAGGTACCCTACTAAGATACACCATGAAGGTCAGGTACCCTACTAAGACACACCAGGAAGGTCAGGTACCCTACCAAGACACACCAGGAAGGTCAGGTATCCAACCAAGACACACCAAGAAGGTCAGGTACCCTACCAAGACACACCAGGAAGGTCAGGTACCCTACCAAGACACACCAAGAAGGTCAGGTAACCTACCAAGACACACCAGGAAGGTCAGGAACCTTACAACACACATCAAGAAGGTCAGGAACCCTATCAACACATACCAGGAGTGATCTACACCTTTAAAAGATTCTACAAGTTATGGAAACATTTGCAAATGTTACAACATAGGCACCAACGAATACTCATGATTCGTCTCAATGATTTTAGCGAGTTTCCACAGGTGTTGGTTGGTCTTGCTATTCGTTTGACCCGCGACCCTACACTCGGCACTGCGTACCTTACACGACACGACCCACATAGCCAGTCTTACATGTGTCGGGGGGACGGTTGGCGACCCCAAAAACGAACATCCAGACCACTTTAGGGAACGCGAGTCACGACATATAGTCTAGGGAGTCCTCGTGCAAACCCGTGTGGCTAATCTGCAGATATTTCTGAAAAAAGCGAAAGGTAAAAAATGCCTTAAAAAAGTTTCAGGCGACCAGGAGAGGAAAATTAGCAAAGTACAAAACCATCACCACCAAGGCACCATCACCACCAGGGCATCATCACCACTAGGGCATCATCACCACTAGGGCATCATCACCACTAGGGCATCATCACTACCAGGGCATCATCACCACTACGGCATCATCACCACCAGGGCATCATCACCACTAGGGCATCATCACTACCAGGGCATCATCACCACTAGGGCATCATCACCACTAGGGCATCATCACCACTAGGGCATCATCACCACTAGGGCATCATCACTACCAGGGCATCATCACCACTACGGCATCATCACCACCAGGGCATCATCACCACTAGGGCATCATCACTACCAGGGCATCATCACCACTACGGCATCATCACCACCAGGGCATCATCACCACTAGGGCATCATCACTACCAGGGCATCATCACCACTACGGCATCATCACTACCAGGGCATCATCACCACTA